>NC_068309.1:17569281-17870968 GCF_025860055.1 Xyrauchen texanus | reverse complement strand
AAAACTATGTAAACCTTGTGTTTGGGAGAACATTAAACTAGTTTTTAGCATCACACAGAGAACATTTCACCTATATTTCACCTAGAAACTGCTTCAAATTATGTAAGGAGCCATGTAATGGCCTGACCAGGCTTGGATAACAGCTAAGAACAGCAAACCAGCTTCAGAAGTACTAGTGGCTTAATGAACATGTTGCAGTGTTCAGCCGCACACAGGAGGGATGTAAAACAATACTATCCTAATGCTAAGTGAGAAAATGTGAGAAAGGCTCTCAGGATGCCCTCCTTTGCACACCTTGGGGACATTATATTAATTCTACCCACTGTGAAATTAAATCAGTACAAAAGAGAGGAGCAGGGGCATCGCTAGACTTTAGTGACATCCAGGGCTTAGCCCACAAGAATAGTTCCTTCCGTGACATGGCCTGAAATTCGGTGCGAGGTATTGTGCACAATTCAAATAATTCCTGCAAGTTCCACATTCACAGGACAGCACATTCCCACACACTTTTATTCAAACTGTAATTCCAGAAGATGTGTGAGTAAATCCGCTCTCTCTCCCTCTCTCCCATGCTGTAGTCAGCAGCGCATTGAGCAGTTTAGTGTGAGCGTGCACACTGAGCGCTTTGGCGCTTAATTACTGAATTTAACCTATGTGCGCCAATTAAAAAAAAATTACTCAGAGGTCCTTAGAGGACAAAAATGTCCACGTTAAAAACTGCCATAATTATATATTACTATTATTTTCCATTTTCAGTGAGTTAATATCATTAACCAACATCAGTCCGATCATAACTAAATTTTATAAATATTCATAAATTTTCAGGATTTTAACCCTTTAAATGCCAGTTTGTTTACATAACTCCACTGTTGTTTTACACACACACACACACACACACACACACACACACACACACACACACACACACACACACACACATTTCTCAATAAACACATACATAGCACACTCTGACATCCATACCAACACACCTACACAACTTCAGCAGCATAATTTATTGAATTGGCCTGCAGTGCTCTATAATACAGCAAAAAGAAAATAGAGGAAAAGCATGACGCCGGTGCGTCCTGCTGGATATTTTCGTAATTACAGCAAAAACAACTTAAAATACTCCGTCATTTTTGGGTATACAGATAAGTCTAAGACATCATTAGAGACTAAAAAGGGTCTACTTTTATTTTAGTACACTCACAATAACAACAAAATCTTGAGCTTTTGTAAAATAAAGAAAATACAAAGGGTGAGCTTTCAGCAGTCTCTGTGTTAACAAGCATATTTCAGAAACACGTCACAAAATTGAACTGAAACTCCGTGAATACTTATCACACAAACATGAAACATATGTCTAAAGAAAGTTTAAAGGGTAACTAAACCCCTGCTCAGAGTCTGACTCCACCCACTAGCAATATTTGAAAAATGCTCAAAAAGTGGGCAGACCCCAGCGGGGATAGAGGGGACGAAACGAGGGCGGCGCTGTGCGGGGGGCGTGCACCTGAGACCCGTAGTGACAGATTAATTGACAGCTGCTGTCAGACTCTAAAATGGAGAGTGACTGGAGTGACGCAAGTAGCTTTGCCACGGAGCAGTCTTTTGAAGTCGAGGACCTTTCTCCCCCACCTTCACCTGAAGTGGAGGAGGGTGAATTGTCTATGGACACAGGGCCGGAGCCATATCAATTCGAGCCGCTGGCTCAAACTGCGGTTTTAACTCCCTGTTGAGCATCCGAGTGCGCATTCACCTTCACTCGCGTGCAAGAAAAACAAACGAAGCGCTGTTCAGTGATGTTTATCCTTTTAGCAGGATTTTTATTTAGCAAGCTTCACTTGAACATAACATCAGTTAGCTGTTCTCTCAACTTAGAAGAATGTGACGTAAAGCGTAACGTCATCATGTACAAAACCGTATACCTCCAAATAAAACTATACAGGTGGTCAATACCGTCCTTAATACAATGTATAAGGGTGCAATACGTTTAACACTCCCGCATCGCGAACGCGCGTTTGTCTACCCCAGAGGATTAACTTTAGCCTAACCATAAATTGTGATTCAAATATATATGATCACTCACCTCAAGACGCCGCTGAGGTGGTGGAGTCCATGCAGGAGGAGCAGCGTTTGGCACTGCGTCGCTTTTCAGCGCGAGCTGTTTGGAGAAGCCCATTTCCACCTCCATTGCGTTGGAGAAGCAATCCCGCGTAAAATGCAGTTTCACACTCCTCCAGCTCTAGGCGGGAACTCGCGGTCTTCCAGAACAAGGACGTGCAACCCCTGGCGCCTAATTTCCAAGTCTATATGGAAAGCAATACAGTCCAGCAGTGCTGTTGCAACCAGCAACATTACACCTACGTACCATCCTGACCACTGTACTAAATACAGATAATCTACACTAACTTGAAGCTATCCTAACTGACACAATACTATGCTACTAACTAACTATGCTTCTAACAATACTACACTAACAAATATGCTAATTAACTACCTAGGCTACACAAAATAATCTAAATAACTATATAAATGCTATGCTAAATAGATGCTAAAATACTCTATCCTGATTGTTTTCAATACTCGCAATTCCAACTCCTGACTCGCTACAGTGGTTTTGACGAAACAAGATGGTTTTTATACTGCCATGGGCGTGGTAGCTCGTACCAAGGGCGTGGTGAGTTGGAACCTGCTTACGTCAGCTGTCACCGCTTACGTCACGAAGTACCGCAAACAGCCAATAGGAAAATTCAACTGCAGTAGCCACCGTTCAACCTGAAGAGGGCAGCACTCAGATGTTTTAACACCATATATTGTAGAATTAAAACACTTTATACACAAATGTCAAAAAAATTACTTGACTCAATGACCAGTACTAATAAAGCCCCATTCTTACAGATCATTAACTAAAAAAAGTTGGTTTAGGGTTTAGTTACCCTTTAATATGTCTAATTTAAAAGAAATATTCTCCTGCAATGCAGTATATGTTTGAAACAAAGCGATGTACACATTTCATTATCTGTAATGTGATCCCACCCACCAGCAGAGCACGCCATTCATACACTAATGTGTTGAGAAGATCAAGGCAAATGGTAAACACCCCTGACAGTGTTCAGAGGTTTGATGTAAACAATTCATTCATTTTACTGCGCGTTGCAACAATACACAGGAGTGAAAGCTCCAGGATATTAAGGAAGAGTTAACATTTTCCTCAGAAGAAGAGCGAGACTCCGATGAACATTTGTATTTTGAAGTGAGACTTGATCCAGCCGAGTATACAATTTCAAATGAGTAAGTTATTTAGTTTTCATTAGTTGACATGCTATTTTATATAAACATGTTCATTTTTTACTAGTGGGACTGTTTCCAGACTTGCCAGCCAGGATTCATAGTATTGACATTTGAAATATGTCCTAATAAGCAAGTTTTAGTTACATTTAAATGCTGTTTCGGCTAAAGCAGGTATTTAAATTGTATGCTGTATAATATAAACATGATATGTAATATGATATTAAAATTATATGAATGTTTAGATTATATTTTATCTAGTGTTTATAATGCCTCATTATCATCAACAAAGCTTGTGCTTGCAAATATGTGTTAGGGTTAAATTAGTAAAATGCACTTTAAATATGCCCATATTAGAAAATCAGCATATTATAATGATTTCTGAAGGATCATGTGACACTGAAGTCTGCAGTAATGATGCTGAAAATTCAGCTTTGATCACAAATTGCATTTTACAATATATTTAAATAGAAATCTGTTCTTTTAAATTGTAAAAAGAGTTAGGAATATCAATGTTGTTTCTGTATTTTGGATCAAATAAATCCAGTCTTGGTGAGCAGAAGAGACTTATTTTAATGGTAGTGTAGGTCTAAAATTAAGTAAAGTCTTTATGTAAAGAAAATATATAGTCAGATTACTTCTTTTAACTTAAAACTTGATTTGGATCATTAAGTATCCTCACATTCATTCTCTATCCTTCATTGATAGGCCCAGGGGAGGGTCTTTGTCTCTTATGTGTTAATTAGAATGCATATTCATGATTATTCACGCCTCCTCGCATATTACCTTTCAACACTAAAATTGTCTTACAAAAGTTAAATTACATTATTAAATTATATTGTTTTGTATGAATGAGTGATCAGGATGGTTTTCACATAATTTTGTAGCAAAAATTCTAGGCTACAAGATCCAGTTCTCAAAAGACTTGTGGACAAATTTTAATATGTTTTATATTACCTTATTTCAGTGACTTAACATTTTAGTTTTTTCAAAAACCATGCATAAATGTTATTTTCTCAAAAATACAAACCTGTACATGTTGCTCGCATATTATTGTAGCCCGGTTTGCGCTGAATACAGTGTAATCAGACTTTAGCCATTAATACGTTTTTAAGCAACTGAAAAAAGCACAAACGTAAAGGCATGGGTTAATGGTACTGGGATTAAATATTGAAGTGATAATGGTATGTAACTATTTTGTGTACACGGTGTATTATAGATGTATTTTAGGAACTGAGATTGAAAGCCAAATTCTCCTAAAAATACACACCTTTGGCAAAATTTATGCTTTTGGCAATAACACAGCCAAAATTATTGAAAAATGTCCCGAAGATCCCACAAGGGTTAAGTTGTTATACATTTATAAACCTTTTAAAACCAATTCAACAAGCAAATGGCATTATACTGTGTCTCCGTTAGTGATAAAACTTTCACTCCTGTTTATAATTAACAAAGCTGTTAACATTGCAAGTGCGTGACGTTGGAGCGATCAACAGTTATGATGACTTTCATATCTTAGCGCTCCATCATCACTCATAATGCAGCACATTTGACATGAAAGGCAGAAATAGCGAACATGCTTTGTGTACCAGCTGCATGGTGAAGAGAGACACTTAAACACCTGTTACATCTCTCATCATATCCATCTCTTTAGTGTTCCATCCAGGCATTAATGGGGGACAAACATGCCCCCTAAATTAAACGTATGGGGACAAAAAATGCCCCCGCAAAGAGTTCCTGTTGTTTTATAAATAACATCTGATAAAGGACTAATTCCAAATGCATACATTGCAATCTTCATTTGAATTTCGCTACACATAATTTGTTTGTGCCGCCAGTTGTGCAGATTTTGCAGAGACAGTGGCGGATGCCGGATGCTCGCACCATAAACACTCACAGACAGGCAAGCCACTTCTCACTCCGCATCAGTTTGGTGTTGTGCTCCCATGCTCAATTACCTGACCCTTTGCTCCTTTCATTCAAAATCTACTGTCCTAGAGAGTAACACTGTCGCTCCCTGTGCTATATCCAACTTCCGTGCCCATCGGCTCAAATGCACCTGTCTGTTTGAAAAGCCTCCTCACCAGCTAGAAGCCAAAAGTGCGGAAGGGATGGATGTTATATATTTATTAAGTTAATCAGTTCTGAGTTAAAAAATTAAAAAGCTACAAAAAAAATATCTGGATAAATAGCCCTGATGTTAAATAAAAAAAATGTTTCTCCCCTTTAATCCCAATTTGGAATGCCCAATTCCCAATGCACTCTAAAGTCCTCATGGTGGCGTAGTGGCTCGCCTCAATCTGGGTGGCGGAGGACGGAACTCAGTTCTGAGGCCGTCAATCTGCACATCTTATCACATGGCTTGTTGAGCGCGTTACTGCGGAGACGTAGTGTGCGTAGAGGCTTCACTCTATTCTCCACGGCATCCACACAAGTCAAGTCAAGTCAAGTACATTTTATTTGTATAGCGCCTTTCACAACACACATCGTTTCAAAGCAGCTTTACAGAAGATCATCTTTAACAGACAATAAAACTGTAATGTCTATAAAGTCGATGAATCATCATTGTGTAATTAGATAAAATATGATTCTTAATCGTGTTTAAAAATAATTAAATAATAGTTGTATTAATAACTCCAGTGAGCAAGCTGTAGGCGACTGTGGCAAGGAACACAAAACTCCATAAGATGGAGACACACAACTCACCACGTGCCCCATCAAGAGCAAGAATCACATTATAGCAACAATGAGGAGGTTAACCCAACGTGACTCTACCCACCCTAGGAAGCAGGCCAATTGGTTTCTTAGGAAGCCTGACTAGAGTCAATCAGCATGCCCTGGATTCAAATTTGCGACTGCAGGTGTGGTAGTCAGCGTCTATATAAAACATTATTAATGATACAATAATAATTTTACATTAACCAAATTATCCTTGTTAAAGTTAATTGTTACTGACATACCTTCTTCATTCTGATCGATTAATGCTGAATAAATTCTGATTGGTTTGCCGTTGAGTGAAATTACTGCTAATTTTATTATGGTAATTGTTAAACACGATAGTTGATTTAATCTGGAAAGAGTCCATTTTATGGAGTGAGAACGGGTGCTCTGAACAAGTTGACTGTCACTGGATTGATAAAAATAAATGAAGATTGAAATTAGGCATATATACTGTATAATATATTTAGAAATAAGGCTTTTAAAATAAAACCTCAAGGCCTCTGAAGCAGAAAAGCTGCACCCCTCTGAGAGAAAACAGAAAGCTCTACGCCACTTGAGGTGTTCAAAACGATTCATCTGATGAACTTGAGCAGAAACAGCATACTGTCAATTAATGCAAGTGGGGCTTACTGATCGGAATTAATTTACATTTGAAGCTAGAATTGCAGCCTGCCTTATTGCTTTTGTGCCCTGATGTAATTAATATTAGGCTAAGCCTTACTTTTTCTTTCTTTTTTTTTCTCCATTAAAATAACCCCCAAAAAGACATTTGGGGCTATTAACAAGAGATCCCGGGCTTCAGCCTTATCAGCCAGGGTCTAGCTATGCACCTGGAGAGGAGGATGATAGTCTGCAATGCTCTGTGATTTTGGTCTGGACTCTGGACACACACAAACACACACACACACACACACACACACACACTGACACACAAAGCTAAAGAGTACTCTGACCGAAGAGGATGGGTTTTTACAGCACAAACTGTCAGACCAATTCATCCTCAGAGGTGTAACTCCTCACACACACAATACACACCCAAACACACATTCAAACACACCCACACAAATCTTTCCTAGAGCATTGTAGGGGAAACATTTCCAGAAGAAAATATAAGGACAAAAACAGAACACTTGTAAATACAAACTACTGAACAATGGATATAAGTAGGAAACAAACAGAAACCCTAAAAAGTGGGCACACTAAAATAATGACCACAAAAAGTCCACATACAGTAAATATGGTTGTCAAACCACAGCTTAATCCTTTTATGTATTCACAAAATTCAGTTATATATGGGAGTGAAAATCGCATTCAACCCCAAAAATTCAGAATTTTTTCAAAAAATTTAAAAGGAAATTCAAAAGGAATTTACATCAAATTGCATATAAAGTGTATGATAGAGAGAATGCATGCAGTTTGAAATCTATCAACAGCAGTTTACTGATAGTTGCTGAACGGTAATACTCCTCCGGCCGATAACTTTTCTTTATGTCAACAAGGCTAAAACGGGTTAAACTGTTGGAATCCATGTTTCTTACAGCTGCAAGACACAAAACTATGGTCACTATGCTAACCTTTGCAATTTCAGGAGTGACTCCTGTATTCCTGCACAAACTGAACAATAATTAGGGATGAGATTAACATAGCAATTTTATTATAACATATTAATAACATATTAATTACACAACTATTGTCCATAAATAGACAATATGACAAGCCAATAGTAGATATAGTTTGAGTCAACAGTACCTAGACAGTATTGCAACAAACGGCGTTGCTTTTTCAAAAGAGACATGGAGATGTTAAGGCTTCTATGGCACAATACACATATAGTGTATTTTAGATCCAAGATGGCGGCGCGGTAGCACGCAGCGGCCACTCCGGATCCACAATGGTGCTATTTTTGTTAAAAAAGCCCGACTTTTGCAACACATGGACATCGGAGCAACCAGTGTTCGTGTCTACCATCGCCAGACACTACTCAAATATAAGACTCATGCAAAAACCAAGCTGCATGATGACCTGCAGGAGGCGTTACGCGTACTCGGCTTGCTGCGGAGACCAGGCCTCCAGCCCTCGGCGTCTCCTGATGCCGGTGGCCGGGGGAGAGGACGTCGTAAGCGGTGTGCGAAAGCGGAAGCGCGAAAGAGGGCGGGGTCCATGCTAGGCTAAAACAAACCCTAGCCGGCCGGCTCTCCCGTCTATCCTGCTCTCAAATGTTTGCTCCCTGGACAATAAACTGGACTATATCCGACTCCAGCAGGCTACGCAGCGTGAGTTTAGAGACTGCTGCGTCTTTGTTTTCACGGAGACGTGGCTCAGCGACAGAGTTCGGATGCCGCCATTCAGCTAGACGGGCTCGCCTCGTTTCGTGCCGACAGAAATACAGCTCTCTGCGGTAAGACTCGCGGTGGTGGCTTGTGTGTTCACATCAACACGGAATGGTGCAAGAACTCTATGCTAGTCTCTAGTTACTGTTCATCGCTGTTGGAGCTTGTGACTGTTAGATGCAGACCTTTTTATCTACCACGGAATTCACCACTGTTTGCATAACCGAGTTTACATTCCCCCAGCTAACGCTAAGGAAGCTCTGTGAACTGTATGGGGCTATGAGCTGAACTGCAGAACGCTCACCCCGACGGACTGTTTATTGTCGCTGGAGATTTCAACCATGCAAATCTCAAGACAGTGCTCCCTAAATTCCATCAGTATGTGGACTTTGCAACGAGAGGGGCTAACGCTTGATCTTGTTTACACAAACATCCCAGGCACGCACGGGCGGAGCCCGCCCCCACCTCGGCTACTCAGACCACATCTCTGTTATGTTAATTCCAGCATACAGACCGCTCGTCAGATGCACAAAACCGCTTCAGAAGCAGGTGAAAACCTGGCCAGCAGGAGCCATCTCTGCTCTTCAGGACTGTTTTGAGTGTACTGACTGGCACATGTTCAGGGAGGCTGCAACATATGGCGATTCTACCAACTTGGAGGAATACACAGCATCAGTGACCAGCTACATCAGCAAGTGCATTGATGATGTCACTTTCTCAAGACCATCACCACACGCTCCAACCAGAAGCCGTGGATGACTGCGGAGGTGCGCACGCTGCTGAGGTCCCGAGACTCCGCCTTCAGAGCAGGCGATAAGGCAGCCCTAAGAACAGCTAGGGCCAAACTGTCATGGGCAATCAGAGAGGCAAAGCGCGCACACGCCCAGAGAATCCACAGTCACTTCCAGGACATCGGTGACACGCGGCGCATGTGGCAGGGCATCCAGGCCATCACCAACTACAGGACAACATCAGTTGCCTGTGACAAAGATGCCTCCCTTCCAGATGCGCTGAACGACTTCTACGCTCGGTTTGAAGTGCAGAACGATGTGATGGCGATGAAGTCCACCCCTCCTCCCAACGACCAGGTGCTCTGTCTTACCACGGCAGATGTGAGGAAACTCTACGTAGAGTCAACCCACGGAAGGCTGCTGGACCAGACAACATTCCTGGCAGAGTGCTCAGAGGATGTGCAGACCAGCTAGCAGATGTTCTTACCGACATCTTCAACATCTCTCTGAGCAGCGCCGTTGTTCCAATGTGCTTCAAGGCCACCACCACCCTCATCCCCATGCCAAAGAAGTCTTCAGTGTCCTGCCTCAACGACTACCGTCCCGTCGCACTTACACCCATCATCATGAAGTGCTTCGAGAGGCTCGTCATGAGGCAGATTAAGACCCAGCTGCCCCCTCACTAGACCCATTGCAGTTTGCGTGATCGTTCAAACCGTTCAACGGACGATGCCATCACCACAACCCTCCATCTGGCCCTCACCCACCTAGACAATAAGGACTCATACGTTCGAATGCTGTTCATAGATTTCAGCTCAGCATTCAACACAATCATTCCCCAGCACCTGATTGGAAAGCTGAACCTGCTGGGCCTGGACACCTCCCTCTGCAACTGGATCCTGGACTTCCTGACTGGGAGACCTCAGTCAGTCCGGATCGGGAACAGCATCTCCACCACCACCACACTGAGCACTGGGGCCCCCAGGGCTGTGTGCTCAGTCCACTGCTGTTCACTCTGCTGACTCACGACTGTGCAGCAATGCACAGCTCGAATCACATCATCAAGTTTGCCGATGACACGACCGTGGTGGGTCTCATCAGCAAGAACAACGAGTCAGCATACAGAGAGGAGGTGCAGCGGCTGACGAACTGGTGTAGAGCCAACAACCTGTCCCTGAATGTCGACAAAACAAAAGAGATGGTTGTTGACTTTAGGAGAGCACAAGGTGAACACACTCCGCTGAACATCGACGGCTCCTCTGTGGAGATCGTCAAGAGCACCAAATTTCTTGGTGTTCACCTGGCGGAGAACCTCACCTGGTCCCTCAACACCAGCTCTATCACCAAGAAAGCCCAGCAGCGTCTCTACTTTCTTCGAAGGCTGAGGAAAGCACATCTCCCAACCCCCATCCTCACTACATTCTATAGAGGGACTATTGAGAGCATCCTGAGCAGCTGCATCACTGCCTGGTTTGGGACTTGCACCGTTTCGGACCGCAAAGCCCTGCAGAGGATAGTGAGGACAGCTGAGAAGATCATTGGGGTCTCTCTTCCCTCCATCAAAGACATTTACAAAAACACTGTATCCACAAAGCAACCAGCATTGTGGACGACCCCACACACCCCTCACACAAACTCTTTACCCTCCTCCCGTCTGGCAAGAGGTACCGAAGCATTCGGGCCCTCACGGCCAGACTGTGTAACAGCTTCTTCCCCAAGCCATCAGACTTCTCAATACTCAGAGACTGGTTTGACACACACATGTCCTGAGTTGCACTTTAATAACTGTCACTTTATAACTGTCTGCTACCTCAATAACTGCTATGTGCATAGAATATTATCTCATAGTATGTTATGTTTACATTTTTAGAAACTGTCATCTTTTTGCACTACTGAGTACTGGTCGGCGCTGCACTGTCTATTGTCCTGTTCATTGTCAGTAATTTGTTGTACTGTCCTGTACTTTTTGCACATGTTTGCACATGCACTTTATATAGGTATATATAGGTAGTTTATATAGGTTTTTTATTTCGTTGTGTAGTCTCATGTGGTCCTATGTTGGTCCTTTGTTGTTTTTATGTAGCACCATGGTCCTGGAGGAACGTTGTCTCGTTTTGCTGTGTACTGTACTAACTGTATATGGTTGAAACGACAATAAAAACCACTTGACTTGACTTGACTAGTGTGATATTATTTTAACATCATACACAGGCAGTGTTCCATGTCAGTGCTTGTAGTGAGAGGAACAAATTATACCAGCCATCCTGATTCACACCCCTCCTCCACCGGCCAATCACTTACTGTACCCTCATTCCCCTGAGTCATAGGCTTTTCATTCTTTTAAACCTGTCAATCAGACTGCTGTCTAATGCTACACATCCAGTCAGGAACTTATTTTTATACAGAGTCAAAAATAAAATATCTCTTCATGCCTTCAAACATATAAATCACATGTCTCATTCCACTCCCTGTAAAAAGTAAAAAGCACAGTGACATTATGAAAAATACACTTTTCTAGCATTTTTTACATTAAGCAGAATGCTAACAAAATAAATATTATTAGCTTAGTACAAAATTGCAGTGCAAAAAAACTAAAAACAAACATGAAAGAAATTAACAAATAACCAAAAAATAAATAAATAAACATCCTAACAGCTGTAGGATTATACATGCAGAAGAATTGAAACAACATGATTTGAATCTAGGATTTTCAACCTTTGCAATCCTGGTATTCTTCACCATCATAAATCAAACAGCCCAGGCATCCTCATTGGTCAGAAAGGCCCCTCTGCAGCCTGACCTCCTGATCTTCCACACAGAGTTAAAGCAGACTTTTCTGTGTAAGGTTAAACGGACCATCAGATTTGCGCAACACTAAGACATTTCATCTTAATCCAGTAACATTTTACACAAAGTCACAATACTTTACCGATTTAGCCCTCTAAATGTACAGAATGCATTTAAATCCACGATTTATACAAGACCTAGTCTTGCTAGGTAATTCTGAAATTGCTTTGAACTGTGGTAACTTGTATAACTGACAAATGAATGATTATAGCCTGATGTACGTCTTTATGTCTGTAATGTTTCATCAATATTGTATAACCCATGAATTAACCGGTATTATTTTGTAAACAGGGATTTTCATGTTTTGTTACCTACACGTATAATATCCATGAAAAAATATCATGTTTAGTATGTAAAAGTTCGCTTGCGTATGCAGAGAAAGCTGATGACAACGAATATCATGTCTCTTGTACCATTCTCAAGACATTCTCAAGGTATAAAAGTAATAAAGCTTGTCTGTGTTCAAAGACAACGTAACTGTGGTATATTTTGATAAATAATCTCATCCCTGTTTCTAAAAGATTTCACTTCAAAGCTATACCTCAATACGTGTGATTTTATTTTCAATAAGCCATGAGAATAATATCAAACCAATAAGTGAATTAAAAATAATTCACTTATTAAAGCTAATTCCTTACAGTAGAAATTGTGAGCGGAAAAACAAAATGTGTATTAAAAATTTAATGGTGGAGAATCTATTAAGACAAATAATCTAGTTATTTGTCATTTATCTAACTTATAATGGTTGTCGAATGCGACTAATTTGTTATACATTTCATTACCTAATAATGTACAATAAGGACAGTTTAATTTAGTTCATAGCTCACATATTTAAAGACCCTAAATTCCCTTCTAAATTTAACATACCAAATATCTTACATACATTGTATCCGGAAAGTATTCACAGCGCTTCAATTTTTCCACATTTTGTAATGTTACAGCCTTATTCCAAAATTTATTAAATTCATTATTTTCCTCAAAATATTTACAACAAAAATACACCATAATGACAACGTGAAAGAAGTTTTTTGAAATCTTTGCAAATTTATAAAAATTAAAAACAAAATCACATGTACATAAGTATTCACAGCCTTTGCTCAATACTTTGTTGAAGCACCTTTGGCACCAATTACAGCCTCAAGTCTTTTTGTGTGTGATGCTACAAGCTTGGCACACCTATTTTTGGGCAGTTTCTCCCATTTTTCTCCCATTTTTCTTTCGTTCTCAAGCTCCATCAGGTTGGATGGGGAGCATCGATGCACAGCCATTTTCAGATCTCTCCAGAGTTGTTCAGTCGGGTTCAAGTCTGGGCTCTGGCTGGGCCACTCAAGGACATTCACAGAGTTGTCCCATAGCCACTCCTTTGTTATCTTGGCTGTGTGCTTAGGGTCATTGTCCTGTTGGAAGATGAACCTTTGCCCCAGTCTGATGTCCAGAGCGCTCTGGAGCAGATTTTCATCAAGGATATCTGTACATTGCTGATTTCATCTTTCCCTCGATCCTGACTAGTCTCCCAGTTCCTGCCACTGATAAACATCCCAACAGCATAATGCTGCCACCACCATTCATCTCTGTAGGGATGGTACTCGCCAGGTGCCTTTTTTTCCTCCAGGCATGAGGCTTGCCATTCTGTCCAAAGAGTTCAATCTTTATTTCATCAGACCAGAGCATTTTGTTTCTCATGGTCTGAGAGTTCTTCAGGTGCCTTTTGGCAAACTCCAGGCGGGCTATTTTTCTGAGGAGTGGCTTCCGTCTGGCCACTCTACCAGACAGGCCTGATTGGTGGAGTGCTGCAGAGACGGTTGTTCTTCTGGAAGGTTTTCCTCTCTCCACAGAGAAACGCTGGAGCTCTGTCAGAGTGGCCATCAGGTTCTTGGTCACCTCCCTTACTAAGGACGTTCTCCCCTGATCGCTCAGTTTGGCCAGGCAGCCAGCCAGCTCTAGGACAAGTCCTGGTGGTTCCAAACTTCTTCCTTTTACGGATGATGGAGGCCACTGTACTCATTGGGACCTTTAATGCTGCAGAAATGTTTCTGTACCCTTCCCCAGATCTGTGCCTCAATACAATCCTGTCTCGGAGGTCTACAGACAATTCCTTGGACTTCATGGCTTGGTTTGTGCTCTAACATACACTGTTAACTTTGGAACCTTATATAGACAGGTGTGTGCCTTTCCAAATCATGTTCAATCAACAGAATTTACAACAGGTGGACTCCAATCAAGTTGTAGAAACATCTCAAGGATGATCAGTGGAAACAGGATGCACCTGAGCTCAATTTTGAGTGTCTTGGCCAAGGCTGTGAACACTTATGCACATGTAATTTTTTATTTGATATTTTTAATACATTTGCAAAGATTTCAAACAAACTTCTTTCACGTTGTCATTATGGGGTATTGTTTGTAGAATTTTTATGAAAATAATGAATTTAATAAATTTTGCAAAAAGGCTGTAACATAACAAAATGTGGAAAAAGTGAAGTGCTGTGAATACTTTCCTGACGCACTGTATAATGGTGTGAGAATGAGGGCACTTTAAGTTCCCTCCCATAGATAATGTTCAAATCAACCATCAGAATGGGGAAAAAATTGTATCTTAGTGATTTTGAGCATGGCATGATTGTTGGTGCCAGACGGGCTGGTTTGAGTATTTCTGTAACTGCTGATCTCCTGGGATTTTCACGTACAACAGTCTCTACAGTTCACTCAGAATGGTGCAAAAACAATCAAACAATCCATTGAGCAGCAGTTCTGCGGTCAAAAATTCCTTGTTGATGAGAGAGGTTAACAGAGAATAGTCAGACGGGCTCGAGCTGACAGAAAGTCTCACTCAATGGGCTAGGACCTCAATATATTGCAAATATGCTCACTGAATATAAACCCAACAGATCACTCAGATCATTAGGATCACATTAGCTAGAAATACCATGGGTCAACTCTAAGCAAGGAGAGTCTGCTTCTAGCTATTATGCCAGCCGCAGCTGGAACCAGCTTCCAGATGAGATCAGATGTGCTCCTACAGTAGTCACATTCAAATCCAGACTCAAAACACATCTGTTTAGCTGTGCATTTACTGAATGAGCACTGTGCCACTGTGTGTCCGACTGTTTGTACTGTATTTTATTTTATTTTATTCTAAACTATTTCAATTATTCTTATTTTTTTATTCTTATTTTAATCTCTTCTATGTAAAGCACTTTGAATTACCATTGTGTATGAAATGTGCTATATAAATAAACTTGCCATGCCTTGCCTTACGATAACTATGCTGTACAATTGTAGTGAGCAGAACAGTATCTCATAATACACAACACCTAGAAACTTGAGGCGGATAGGCTACAAGAGCAGAAGACCACATTGGGCACTTAATTAAGACAATAGTGTTCCCAATAAAGTGTTAAGTGAATGTATAGTGCTTTCTGGAAATTCTAATTGAATTTCTTCAGTGGGCAGGAATGATTTTGACAATTGGGCAACACTAGAAATGGCTGATTCCCTGGGCACTTACTACTAAACTAGGAACCGTATTGAGACACCTATTGTTAAATACAAAACATTTAGAAAGGTTTTGCAGTTGTACATTGTGTTGCTAAACTGAAAGGATACTTAAAGGATACCACCATTTTGTTTATTGCAGGTGTCAATTTATTCAGTGGGCTGTTGCTGCGCATACCGTTTGATTAAATTCATGACTTTAGAAAATGACTTTAGAAAATTAGAAAATGAATGATTTTAGGATCACTTCAGTCAATAGATAAAAAAGCAGCAGGTTTTGTCTCAATTGTCTTTAATTGGGAAGCGCAATGCAATATTCATTTTGCTTGTGTCACTAATTCAAATAAATCCACCATTTTCTCTTTCAATCCCCACTAATTACAGTCACGGTAATTAGCTCAGAATACTAACAGCACAAGGCTGTGATATTTACAAAGCTGCTGAAAGGAGAACAAAGGCATCCATAGCCATTTTTGAAACTGGCAAATAGCCATGATGCTTTCCTTAGCTTTCACAATGAATTTCTGGCCTACTTCTGTCCAGTCCATTCGTCTTATATGCTACATTTCTGTGGTTGTATTTATTTGTTTTTACATTTATCTCTATACTTCCTCTTGGCCTTTCCTTTCTATACATTCTCTTTTTAGTGTCATCTTCCCTTTTGTTGCTCTGCCTATCTTGTTCTCTTTCTCTGCCTCTCAAGTTTAGATAAACACAGAAATCCATGACAGCCCTCACCATCAACCCTCTTATGAACTTCAACCATTCAATGGTACTCTTTGTTGTTCTCACTCTCATAATGGCAGAGCCCTTTTCCACTGGAAACAGAGAGATCCAGCCCTGTCACACTCATTGTGGATCATTATGGTCCCATTGACACAAAACAACCCAACCTATTGATGTACAGACCCACACACAGGCACTCAACACAGTTAGTTGCACTTAGCTTGATTAGCACTGCCTGCTCTAATTAGTGGAGGAAGAGATGCAGTGATACACCTCCTGCTTCAGTTTATCCAGCACAAATTGCAAACTGTGTAACATCACAAACAAGAGTTTGGTATTAGAAAACTCATCCAGATGTTATTTAGCTGACGATAACTGCACTTTACAAAATTTAACACATCCACTATCAAATAGCTAAAAAAAAAAAAGAGAGAGCTGAATTAACTGGATAGTTCACCCAAAAAGGAAAATAATCTCATCATTTACTCCTGTTCATGCCATCCCAAATGTGTATGACTTTATTTCTTCTGCTGAATACAAACAAAGTTTTTTAGAAGAATATCTCATCTCTGTAGGTCCTCCTAATGCAAATTATTGGGTACCAACATTTTAACCTCCAAAAATCATATAAAGGTAGCATAAAAGTAATCCAAAAGACTCCAGTGGTTAAATCTATGTCTTCAGAAGCGATATGATAAGTGTGGGTGAGAAAAAGATAAATATTTAACTGTTTTGTTTTTTTTTTTACTACAAATTGTCCTCCCTGCCCAGTAAGAGGCAATATGCAAAAAGAAGCCTGTGAAAGTGAAAGTGGAGATTGATGGTAATAAAGGACTAAAATACTGATCTATTACTCACTCATACTTTTATGCTGCCTTTATGCTTTTGGAGCTTTAACATTTTGGTACCCATTCACTTTCATTTTGAGGACCAACAGAGCTGAGAAATTCTTCTAAAAATCTTTGTATGTGTTCAGCAGAAGAAAGAAAGTCATACACATCAGGGGAAATCTAATCTAAATGATTAGATTACTTTAATATTTTGGTGAACTATTCCTATAGCAGTCAGAAGAAAGAAAGATGCCACATTTACTGTCATTCCCTTAGCAGATGTATTTGAAACCCTATTGCAGCAGTGTTTTTTAATTTGTTATAAATGTACACTAAATAATTAAGAAAGTAAAAATATAATGAATATTTGCTGGATTTATGCTGCCAAATAAGGCAGAAATGCATCATCACAGTCTGTGAATAGGGTCCACTGATGAAATATCATCATTATAGAAATGTGAGAATGGAAGACCACAGAAAAATACAGCAAAACATTATTGGATTCTTCTATTCATTTTAGGATTAATAATGTACACCATTACTTTTTTTATTTGTCAGTATCAGCAAGATTAAATCCAGGTAATTTTGGTGTTACTTTCAAGGCCCATTAACTGCACTCAAAAAGAGGCTGTTAATAATCATCAGATGATGGAAACCAAGATGTAAACAGTGCAGTTCTTTACCTCTGCTATTTTCAATCTTTATTTAAAAGGAATTGTGCTTGGAGAAAACATTCTTATTTTACAAGCATATCATCAGAAAAATTGATACATTCTGAAAGGGATGCAACCTTTCTTGACATTGTGATGAATAGAATAAAATCGTAAAATTTAGAGGGCAAAGTAAGGTTCAAGGCACTATGAACATGTAGCCGGCACTTTTCCAGCTTAAAGGCACTAAACAGTTTGATCCACTATCCTTCAGGTTTGTAGTATATGTATAACAATGGGGACATTGGCTCCCTTCCTATTCCTATTTCTTTTTTTCCTTTAATTTATGTTAGCTTTGTGCATGTCTGCCAACTGTAAGAAATTAAAAACCATAATGCAGGTGACAAGCAAATTCAGGGGCTCTTGTCTTGAAACTAACACTGCGCCAGCTCAGTGGGGTCGTTTTCTGTTGAGAAGGACTTTCAGTGAGGCCTGTTCGCTCTAGGGCTCAGCATGGTGACAGACAAATTCCTGTTTTTGCACAAGTAAGGTCATTTGTCAGACTAAAGGGTTCACGGCAGTGCTGCTTGCGGTTGGATAGCAGGGGTAGGAGGATGACAGAGTAAATGAACACACAACATAAAAAAGTGACCAGCAAAAAGCGACATGTAGCAAAGTTTAGAACAAAATCCCAGCTGACCCTGAAAAGTTGGAACAGAGAAATGTTATCCTAGAAGGACACAAATGCAAAGCTCAGGCTGTCTAACAAATGTTGTTTTTAACATTTTCACATTTCTCCACTGCCCAGAGTTTGTGAAAGGCAATGCTTAACCTTCAGAAAATGTTGTTCATCCACCTCAGAAGGTCAAACAAAATATTTTATGAGCTGTTTTACTTTCCATTTGAGGTTTGCATTGTTTTGCAGCCATGTTCTGAAATTTTGAGACGTATGTGAATAACTTTTAAAGCCCTGATTTGCGTGATATCATTACTTTCTAGCAATAAACATTAAATAAACAAATTAGAATAAAGATTTAACCTAAATTAAGGTATCATTGGGGCTAGCTAGTCTGTGACCAAATGTTGGTTTGTAGTTATTGATAAACTTATATTTCCCATAAATTACAGAACAATATTTGTTTGATAATTTTTCTTATAATAACTTTGGTAACATGGAAGAATGGTTGAGCATGACAGATGCTGTCAAGCCCACAATTTGGGTGAAAATTCAGAAAATGTTGATTATTTAATAACGAATTATTTAATAGTCTTCCTGCCATGTTGTAAAAATTAAACAAATGATATCACTTCCACCATTTTATGGAAAGTAATTTTTTATAAATAAATAAACACACATATATATATATATATATATATATATATATATATATATATATATATAGTACAGATATAAAGTACATTTTTTAATATTAGGAAAAACTGAGTATAGTCAAAAAAAATTTATTTGTGCATGGAACTACTTTCTTACGCGACGGATCAGAATCTGCTGTTGCTGGTTCAAAACAAATGATGCGTCCAAGTCTTCGTTAGTAATTCAAAAATATCACTTCAGGTATAGTATCATGGCTTGTGCTGTTTCAAACAAGTTATTGGATAAACAAGGATGGATGTGTGTGTGTGTGTGTGAGAGAGAGAGAGTGAGAGAGAGACGGAGCGTGAATGATCTCCTGTTGCCACACCAAAGCAGAGATGCTGTCAGCATTCTGAAGATCAGCTTTCTCAGTGGAAAAATAGCGTCCAAGCAGGGTATTTCTCCCTATTTCGCGGTAGCCGGTGCGCTAGAGTCGATCACTACCTCAATGTCCTCTGCCATTTTAAACAGCACCCATTGTGTAATTAATCAGTCTTTTGTGTCTCTCAGCTGTGATGAGTCGTAATGCTGTAGTTGTTAGTTTAAAGCCATTTAAAGCTATTTCCTAGCTTTAATAGTGTAGTGTATAGTAGGCGATCAAGAAGAGCTGTTGTATGTAAACGGCTGATGTAGATTCACTTCACGTCACCTAACTGGCTCATATTATACACAAAAATGATCTTTTGCCACCACCTGCTGGCTAACATATGTAATGTAAAAAAAAAAAGACAAACCATAGCTCTTAACAGATCTACACTGCTCTTACGCTTTAGTTTCGAACGGCATGAACACAAGCGGAGTGATACACACAAACCGGAAGTTCGTCCTTCGTTTTCGAAGAAGACCAACTTCATCACCATCGTAGAGTAGGGAAGGGGAAGGGAAGATATGTTCATTGATCAGCAACATTGCGTCGTTGGTGAACGTGCAAGTGTTTGACCAGTCCAATGCGTGCTCTGAATGTCCGGTTGCAGTGGGGGCAAACTGGAAGTGGTGCAGCAGCAGTGGTGATTGGGATTCAGGTTCCTCCTTTTTTTTTTTTTTTTTTTTTTTTTTTGGATGCAGCAATCCGTCTGGCTTCGAAGTTGGTGGCTCCTGATTTTACAGCAGTCTTCTAGGCGTTGCGATCCTGCGTGTTTGCTTCCCAGTTGAGATGGAAGTGGTTCAGTTTCCTGGCCTGTCGTTGATAGACGGTCCACGTTTCCGAGCCACACAGCATGGAGGACAGGACGACGGCCTTGTACATCCGTAACTTCACGGACAAGTTAATTCCAAAATATATGTATATTTGTACCATGTCCAAAAAAGAAGAAAAAAAACTCTTCATGCAATTTTAATTTGATGTTGCATAATTGTTCATCTAACATATCTACTATCTAGTTCTCTCTCAATATAACATGAGATTTGTGCCTTCATTGCATTACAAAAAAGTAATGGTACATCGATGTATACCCTTTTCATGGAAAGTGCTTCATACATCTCACCTTGGACACACCTGTGATCTGTGGATATAGAGATTTATGAATCTTTAAAGTGAAGAACTAATACTGCTTGTAAATGATTAGAATCATATCGAGCTATTCATACTGAACAAAACCCAGTAAATGAAGAACCACAACAGTCCTGACACCAGCCCTCTTATACCGAAGAGACATTAGTCCATCTGACTGAACAGCCAGTGAGGGAACACTGAATGAAGCCTATTGACTAAGCATAGGCAATGATGAATCGTACACAGACACAAGAGAGTGAGCTATCCCTTGACAGCTCTCTTTCTGATTCATAAGAGCCTTTGTAGAACAATGTACACTTCAGTAGATTACCACTTTGAAGCTGTTTTTGAATATATTTAAAGCAAACAGTAGAAAAGTAGAAATCCCCCTGTGCTTACATAAGGAGGACAACAGGCTCCAATCTCCAACAGACTAGGCTGAAATTTGATCATACTGCACTCAATACAAGATTCAATCCCTGACCCCTTAATGTTATTTTCTCTACAGAGTTCAAGGACAGCAAAATATTGATGACAGATACAGCTTCACCTTATTTGGTTACTCTTTGCTTAAATGTGGAGGGAAATTCTTTCCCATAGGATAGTAAAATCACAAAGGAGATCACTTTAATTTTTGCTCCTCATCAGCAATGAGATTTAAAGGAGATCAATAGTTATTTTTGCTTAAGCCACTTGTTTCTAAGATTTTTCTAGTGAGAAATAGACCTCAATAGTTTAATGTGTCTCCTCTAAAGTTTCAGAAGTGATTCCAACAATAGCTGTGCTCAGATTTGCTAGTATACCAAAAGTCTGCAAACAAAAGTTAGATATTTTAACTCAAATATGTCTCGTCAAATTCCTCCAGAAACAAATTATCTCAGCTATGCAGTCCACATATATGTTATACCGTTATACTTTTAATGTGCCTTTTCTCGGCTGTGTTTATTTGTAATCCACCTTCAGAAATTTAAGAAAAACTTAAGTAAAAAAAAAAAAAAAAAAAGAAGGATACTTTCCGAGAACTTCTTTAAGTCTTCTGAGCTATGAAAGTGCGACCTCTGAACAATAAATTTTTCTCTGTGTAGGTATGTCCTTAAATGTTAAGGATACATTTCATTGGGTGATGAGTTACAGTTGCTAGCACAGGGGTGTCCTTGAGGTTTGAGAAACAAGCGAAAGCTTTGCATCAGTTTACGAGCTGGATCTGGCAAAATGAAGCATTGGAACAACACAAAGCATTTGTGAAGTATTTCACTACCGCAGTCCTTGAAAAAAAGTGAAAACACCCTAAACACATGGTTTTTCAAATCAAATGGTCGTTGCCCTGATTATTCCTCTCATCATTCAGTTAAACACACTGTATGTTTATCTAATAAGCTACATGATCTCCACAGGATTTAATTATGTAGCAGCTCTGCAGGAGAAAACAGAGACATTTTGTTGTCTGTGGCACCGCAGCATAACTAAAACTGATGTGTGGCTCTTAGCTACTGGCATTGTGAGCATAGAACAGAGAATAAATCAGGTGTGTCTGGAGCACCAAATTAGGCCACCACAATGACCCAATGAAAACAACATCCCCATAAAACATTTTGTTTCACTGTTAGGAACCCTACCTTGTGGGCTTCTTTATTTCAGTGTCGTGTTCTCTGTATTATAGCACATGCATACTGCATAAGTGCATTTTGTATACTCTGTATCTGTGGGGGGAAGCAGGTATAACTTTTGTCCCGCAATTTATTCTGAATATTTTTAGCCTAAACTTTAGATATTTTGCCTCAAACATCTTTGACATATTAGGAGTTATTACCTGTGTACTGAAATGTATAACTTAACTGAATCAGTTAAACTGGAATTGCACGAAGGCCGATGTTACATTCATAACACCTATCCTGCATAATTGTAACAGAGGCATGTGATAAATATAAAAGTAAATGAAAAAGCTCTATAATGGAGCTCCATAAAAAGCTCCATAAAATCCACCCTTTATTCATACTTTTATATACTAATATAAACAGACAGTTATGGCATTTGAATTCTATTCTGTCAGCCGGGGCCCACATTTCGGTGCACAAATGGAGGAAATTACATGAAAGTAATTATATATCATAATTTTAAAATATTTGCTAACAGCCATTGTAGCCAAGTACATATAAAATGTTTAATGAAATAAAAACCTAGATAAAGATAATGAATGGATGTTTTCCACAGCTTTACACTAAATAAACATAAGATTTTTTTTTTATTTAATTTATATTATAATAAATATAATTTATATGCACCAATACAGCAATAAAAAAAGCAATATTTACCTACATATATTTTTTGAAAAAAATTCTAAATGATGTTGTGCAAAAACTACAACTTAAAAGTGCTTTGCAGTGTCAATATTTATTTCACAGTTTACAATGTTCCTCATTACAAATCTGTGATACTGTGTTGTATTTTGTATAACAAATTTAAACAGGTTCAAATGTTTGAATTGCACAAATGGGCGAACATGCATTACCCCTTGAGTGTTTTGCCTTAGCTTTCTGAATAGGGCCCCCCAGACATCCGGGGCCCCACACAATTGTGTGATTTGCATTGTGGTTAACAATACTGCGTCAGTCTAGTGCAGTTGTATTCAATTAAAGTTTCATGAGGTCCGGTCTCAACATTTCAGCAAAAGTCCAGACAATTACTTAAAGTCCATGTTGTCAGTAGTCAGTATATCATATATATATAGCAATAGTACTTTGTAAAAGAAGATGAAAAATCAAAACAGTCAAAGCAGTATCTTCAAAACCAGACTAGGATTAGGACATTGGGGGAGACAAAGCCAAAGAAGTGGAGTCTGGGGATCTTTTACATTTCTGGGGGATGTTTACACAGAAAAACAATTGAAAAACTCTGCAGACGAACACAAAAAGCATTTGGTGTGAACAGTTTCCTTAGAGTATTGAATTGTATGCACTCGTAACTGATATGCACACATTATTACCAATGTTACATTTATTGTGCATTACTTATCCCTGCCCTAACCTACAGTGTGTAAATAATAGAATGTGTAGATTCACGCATGCTTACAGTATTTGGGTGTGAACATGAGCATGTGGCATTAATATGATTCATTCTAACATGCACCAACAGGTTTGCCTCATGGGTGAATAACTGTGTACATTTCCTCCTGCTGATCTTAAATTGATGTGTAGTACATATACAAGGGAAGGTGAAGAGCAGCAGCAGCTCATGGCAGTGTACACTGCTGATCAACTCTAAAAGAACAGCTCAGGGCATTTCCTACATAAAACCAGGCATTAGCACAAACAAGAATACCTCACTGCAAAAAGTTTGAGAAGGAAATCCCACAAGCTTTTAATTTTATTAAATCATTTAGCAATGGGTTTTTTTCTCAATGTCACTTACAAATAAGGAAAATAACATGCAATTAATCATACAGTAGCAATATTAGCAGTGCCACAATACCTAATTTTCAACAGTAAACCAGAGCAACCAGGGCTGAACTGGGAAGAGAAATCGGCCCGGGATTTTACATAGCAACTGACTCAAAAGATTTGGGGGTGTTTGCTGTCCTTTTCTGCATATCACGGTGGCTCATTTTAACTTATCGCGGCCCATTCGGTCCATTTCACGGCCGACCCACCGGCCCACTCAGGTCTTCCGATGGCCAGTCCACCCCTGATCGGCCCCAAAGTGCGTCGGCCCACAGGGAAAATGTCTGGTATGCCAGATTACGAGTCCAGCCCTGAGAGCAGTACAAAAACTAGAGCAGAAGTATAACTGTGCTACAAAGCGTTACGCCATATTTGGCTTTGTTAAGAATGAATTCATGTCACATACAAATTGATTGTTGCAAGACAATTAAAAAAGAACGAAATGCAACTCCACTGTCTCTTGAGGGAAGAGAGTTACAGTAGACAGGAACTTTATCTCAGTAGACACTGGGCTGGCTGCTGTGATAATATTCAGATTATGATAGTGGATTTAATGCAGACACATTGTTCCTGCACATTTATTTAATGTGCCACAGCTGAAGACTGAGCATTTTCACTGCTAGCTGAAAAGACATGGTGTCATAGTCAAGGACAGCTGTCTCAACTAAATAGACTTCTCTTAGTTCATGCAAGCACAATTCTCAGGAAGGAATAGCATAATAAACCATTTTAACATAAAAGCTCTGTTTCAAAGCTATTGAATTGCCTACTTAGACAGCATTAAAGGCATCATAAGCATGTGCCTGGTTCAGAAAGCTAGGCAGCATAAATACCTTCTTTTGGTCAAATTTTGAGGTAGCATTGCATGCATTCTATGTTGTAAAGGGAATCAAAGAACGCATTGCACTAAACCTGACCAAGGTTTAGTGCAATAAATAAAATAAAAATAAAAATAAAATCAAATAAATAAATAAAGGCAATAGAAATGCCAGTTTATATGTGGTTTATTCAATACTGATTCGAAATTCGAATTAAATCCATGTAAAATATTTGAAATAGAAAGCTAATAAAACAATAGTACTATTAGGGCTGCATGCTTATGTAAAAATAAATCTTAATTGTCAATTACTTCCCTTGACACATTAATCATGATTATTAATGTAGATTAATAGAAGTTATATTAAATACTTATTTCAGTCATGACAACTCTTGGAAAAATTTGGGGTGGAGGTGGGTTTCAGAGAAGAACTCTCGCAGCGCGCTGCAGTGTAACCTCCTTTTCTGCAAAATAAGCTATTTAAATGTTAGATAAAGATGAAGAGTCACAAGTTGATTGGCTACCCGATTACATGCCTAAGGATCAATCAGCTTATTGGCTTAATGTGTCACATAAGCGAGCCGATTGGTTAACAAGTAACAAGTTCAAGGAACCTATCAGTTTGCACCACCTAGAGTTACATGCCTGAACTTCACAAATTTATGCCATAGTCTCTATGTATATGTGTATGCTGTCTACACTGCACAATAAATACATTATTTACACTGTGTCTATGTCTAGTTGATTATAACAGGAGCTTTCTGGTTTTGTAGCATTGCTTGTTTGCAGTTTATCATTTATATTGCAGGCAAGCTGTACCACATGCAGAGGTGGGTAGTATCATGTTACATTTACATGCTCCTTTGTATATTAAATTATATATTAATACACTAAATCTTCAATATGTTTGTCGTTTTTAATATATAGTGTGTGTTATTATAAAGAGTTAACAAATTTAATCAAATAAAGAGTTTTATTTGAAACATTTTAAAATATGTTATTATGTTATTTTAATCAATTAATAATGTTTAAAAAAGTAATTTAATACATTCAGCATGAAAGAAAACATTGCAGGAGTGAAGGAAGCATTCAATTCCCAGCTCTTCCCCATGGTGGATTGTGGTTAATGAACCATTGAGATTAGAATGCATTGTGGGTAATAATGAGTGAACATAATTAGGGAATGAGTGGCTCACTCAGAGTTCAGACAATCCTACAAAATGACAGACACTACTATTTAGTGGACAGGGGGCAGGTTCAGGCACAGCAAGTGTTCCACAACTGGGGTTGTTGCCCTGCGCACTAGGCTGCATACTCTGCATTTAGAGAGCAGTGGTACTGCAGTTCAGAACTAATAATCTAAATTCTTTCGACACTGAAAACTGTTTCACTACACTGAAATAAGAATCCACGCAGGACTTTAAAAGCTATGAAATAGCTAAAGTAGGCATTAATAAGCATGATCTTGCTTTGGTTTATATTTCAGCATTATATATAATGTCCTTGTGGGACATTTTCATGATCCTGATCCCCAAACGGGTTGTGAGAAACTTGGGCATATATCTCGGTCGGGGTCTCCAGAACAAACTCCAGGCATGTCACAAACAGAGAACTTCCGCAGGTCCCGCAGGACAACTGAGAGATTCTATGAGGGAATGAGGCATGGTCTGGGAGGATTCAACCTCCCCATGGCTCTAAGGAACCTGATGATCAGGTTGTGCTTCCCGAGATACTTACCGTCAACTGCATTGTGGTGCACCGCTACAGTGGTCACGTCAACCTACAAGGTGGAGGGAAACAGCTGCCCCTCCAGTTTCTCCTGCAGGAAGGGAAGCACCGATGAGCTGTGTATCTCTGGTGGTCTTCACATCGGGAAGAACACCACTTAGTGAACAGACGCCACTTCAAGGCATACAGGAGCCCTAGCCTGAGTGATCGTGTCTACTACCATGGGTGGAATCTCACTTAGGTCTTCCGTATCCCGTCCAAGGGCCAGACATGGAGATTCCAGAGGTCTGGTCGTGGGTGCCAGATGCCTTACAGCGTCTCGGACGGTTCCACCAGTTGCCATTGTTTTGCGGGCAAAGGTGCACTGCAACCACCTTATCCACCTGGGGAATTGCTGAATAGCCCTAGCAGCCCCACAATCCAGGGTAGTGAGAGTGGAGGAGCTAAGAGTTCAGGTTCAGGCAGTAAAAGGTGCCTGCCATGACTTTGTGAGCTCCTCATGCAACTTCAGGATGAAAGGAACCAGTGCAGGAAGCAGACGTGAGCAGCGTTCCGGGCCCAGTAACCAATTATCAAGCCGATGGGGTGGCTTTTGCCTCTGACGAAGGAAAAATTACCGCAACATTGCCACTGTTACGTTCTCGCAGTGAGAACATGACCCGTCCACGAACACTGTCTCCGTGTGGGGAACACCCAAGCAAGTTAGACAGTGATCGTGGCCATGGGAATTGGAGCGATAACGACCACAACCAGGAATTACACACAGACAGAAAGGCATCTTTAAAAAGACACTCTCCGTGAGTGCCACTCTTTTAGAGGAAATGTACTCTTTTATTTGCAAAAATATGTACTCTTTTAGAAGAAGAATATACTCTGACTGCTGAAGTGCCCAGGGGCATTCTCTGCACTCCACCCATGCAAGAGGGGAGAAGCCGCTATAATGCGTCGTAAATCCAAAAGCTTTGCAAAGGTGAATAGATTGGTCGATGAAATCAGCTTGCTGAAACACAACCGCTTGGCTCCGAAGAGAAAATCAGAATGAGTGTTTGCGAGCCAGCTCATTTTAAACCTGTATGTCCGGGGTAGTGGCATGCAAATTCCACTCGCCAATTCCCATTGGCCTTTTCTCAGATATAAGAAGTGTTTGGGGCTCCCAAGGGCGACCCCTAGTGTCACTATGTTGACACAACATTGAGCGATTGACAGATAGGGAACTATGTATATTATTGTGCTAAATATATAACAAGTGTAAAATAATGTATATATCTGTACTTTTATTCTGTATACTAATTAGATTTATTTAAAAAAAAGAAAAATTTGTCAAACATAAAGTTAAACTTTTAGTTTATTTTTACCTCCTATGGCAAATAATTTTGAAGAAAATACTGGAGACACAGATTGAAAGATCTTTTGCTATGTATTTTCATCATGATTCACCTGCTTACTTGCTGGTGCTTTGAATCTAGCTTTGCAAAGAAACACTCCCTTTCGCAGCCTCTCTCTGCTCTATCTCTTTCTGTCTCAATCTACTTTATCATGTGTCTATAGGTGTGGTGCTATAAACAGTGGGAAAGACAAGACACAGACCTGGTGTTATTTAACAATATGCAGTTAAATTCCATGGTTACTTAACCATCCTATTGCATTCAGAATCTGCATACATCTTTTGCATTCACAGGTTCATGCTTATACATTTTGCATTCATGCTTATAAATCATTCATAACAAAATTATTTTAGTTTATTTGTTATGTTTGTTACATTTGTCATGTCTGTTTTGTACAGGAATGTGTGTGTCTCTGAGTGTGGCTATATGTGTATGTGTATGAGTGTGAGCATGTTTGTAAACAATGCACGTTTTAAACACATTTGGACCCCCTCAAGTGTCAAGCATCGGACCAACTTAGGACACCTCTTGCCCTCCCTCTGTTGCTCCTGATCCACTGCCTTGCAAAACAGCGACACTGCACAGCAGCCGAAGACGGTCGTCTAGAGCATGTTTGCATAAACCAAAAATAAAAAAAATGTAATCATGCAGTGTTGTTCTATTCATCATATACTGTATAAATTGCTTTGGTGCTGTGGATAAAAAGCATCTGCAAAATGAATGTATGCAAATTAAATGACTTTCTCCAGAGGGGCACCTCAGCCCAGGAGGAAAAAGGGGCAGTGGCTTGGGCCACTGTAGCCAACCCCTGTGCATGTCCCTGTAAGAACAGAAACCGTAGTAGTAGTCTTAAATGGAATGCTGTAATCAACAATTTTCACAATTAGCTAAACCCAAGAGCCGTAACTGCAATCTTGATTACTTTTTCAATTAACTATGCAGCCCTATGTATAATTTAACCAATATTTGTCTATTATGTCATGTCGATTGCTTAGCAACTTGCTAACATCACACTATATTGGTATCCATTGTGAGCCAAGTCCCCAGTGTGATTCATGTGAAGAGTTCTATTGTATTCTGTGCAGATCTGGGTGTTGGATAAGTTACTCTAAAAAAGAAATACATTACTAGCTAATAATTACATATTCTACAGTGTAATTAGATTACTGTACTAATTACTCTGTCTCAAAAGTAATTGCATTACTTGTTACTAATTACTTTCTAAAAGGAAACTTTATATGTAGACAGTAAACTGCAAGGCTACACTCATTCAAGTGTAGCAATAGTGATTTGTTTTTAGAGCAACCCAGCACCAGTCTCTCAGCAAGGACTTATGTCTAGCGATGGAAGTGCTGCACAATGTGGTCCTGGATACAAAAGGACTTCAATGAGTCACAACCTCTATAAATCTTTATCAGGACCAGACAGTGTGCCTGTGACCTCATTATGGACTGTAACGTGCATTATCGACACCATTTGGGCCCAGAATTTATCTTTCTCTGTACCACTGGACTAAGCTCATAAACACACACAAAGCCGGAGCTTTACAAAGACCAGGGAGTATAAGTCAGTCTTTAGTGGAACTCCACTGATCCAGAAAAGCACTATGTCAACCCCTAACTGTGTGACGACTATTCATGGGCCCAGTACAAAATGGTCTGGCCCTGCTGTTGCTTATTCTTATATCTGTGACTAATGATAAAAACCCATTTATCCAAATAGCATTTCTCTTTTAAAAACCGAGCGAGCTGTGCTAAAAATAAACATTGATTACATGGAACAGGGCGTGACTTCTACCAGTCTGAAAAGGCAACACTTTCTTTTGTGGAACACAAAAGGACATATTAGGCAGTATGTTAGTCTAAATCACCATTCATTTTCATAACTTTTTTGACCATAAAGTGAATGGTGACACATTCTACCATTTTTTGTGTTCCACGAAAGAAAGTCATACAGGTTTGAAATGCGTGTCTGTAAATGATGAAAGAATTTTTGCTTTTGGTGAACTATCCCTTTAAGTTATGCAATCAACGATTACTCGACACAGACCCAATGTGCTGACTAATGGCAGAAGTAGTCAACTAGTCGGTACAACCCCGAATCTCCACTTCCCCTTAACATGCAATGTTGTTTAACAACACACATTGGACAAAGAAGGAAAGGATCTCTTAAGAAACTGGATATGAAGACTAAAATGTGCATTCATAGAAAGATGCAATACCCGATGATCCTCTTGTCTTAACACCTGCACCTCAGCCTTAAGGCTGGCGAGAGGTGACTGACTCAACCTATTAGCATTCTGCTGCCTCTTCGGCCCTGACTAAATGGCCCCATCACCATGGAAACACTCAATACACCTCTAAAAGTAGCACTATACACCTCTAAAAGGAAGGCTCTTTGTACCTGCAATTGCACTGCATGCATGCACACCATAGTACAGACAAACACAGATTCACTTACGTCATTATAGATGTTCATCAGCTCTCTCTCTCTCTCTCTCTCTCTCTCTCTCTCTCTCTCTCTCACACACACACACACACACACATAACACTATCTTAATATAGAAAGCCAGTTTTCCTTGCCATATATTTTCTACCCCATTTTTTTTAAATGAGCTCTAACATGCATATCTAACAAGAAGCCACATCTTTGTGGCTAAGACTGCTGCTGAGTGCTGAGTTTGAATAATGGAGAGAAGCAAGAAGTAATCTTCATTTTGAAAAACAATTATTAACAAGAATAGATAATAATTTTTTTTTTGTTGTAATGTTTAAAATTATTATTTGTTCTACCATAACATGTAATGGAATAGTTCACCTTATTTTTAATTGTGTCATTATTTACTCATCCTCATGTTTTTTCAAACCCATATTACTTTTTATATTCCATGAATCACAAAAGGAGAAATTTTAAAGAATATACTGGTCATTCTTTTGCGTGCAATAACAATTATGCGGATGGGATCTTTCAAGGAGAACAAAAGCACTATATTCCAAGTCTTCCTAAGCCAGAAGTCATTGAAATCATTCAAAGTCATTGATATTGTTTGTCATTGAACATGAAAATGTGACCAGTACATTCTTTAAAAATTTTCAAAATAACATTTCATATGGTATCAAACAACATAAGAGGAAGACATTTTTATTTCAAATATATTTAAAGGCTGTAGTCAGTTGGTGGTTGGATGAAAAACTGAAATCATTATACAACACATCTTATTTGTATTGCTGTATTGTTTCTTGCTGTGATCTGAGGTCAACCCTTAGAACTGGAGAACGACTGTGAGACAGAAAGTAATCTGACAGGGTCATTTGTTGCACAGGTCGAGCCTTTTTGTAAAAATGTTTATGAGGAAGGCTTTGATTGACAGCTCTTTCTTAAGGGCAGAACATAACAGATTACTGACATAGAAAAAAGCCCCATTATGACATCACCATGTTCTGAGTAACCAGAGTGATCATGTGTATTCAAGCAGAGGGGTACGCCCTCTCAGAATTTTGAGCCAAATAGTTTTGAATGCAACTTTTGTTTTGATAGAGATGGTGAAATCATAAAAAAGGTTAAACTTTTAGATCACCCAATCAACAAATAGAATATCAAATTGATACAATACAGCCAACATGTTATTTTATGAAAGAAAATGTGACTAATTCATTTATGCAATAAAAATTTATGATGTATGCCAATAACCAGTAATACACTTCCCATGTCTCGTTCAAAACTCAACGTTTTCCTACTTCCATGGTACACAAAAGTTATTTTACAATTTAAATCATGGTTAGGTTTAGGTTTTGGTAAAGGGTTACACTTAAGAAAAATCATAAGAACATTGTTGGTTGGTTCATTTATTTTTCTCTATGGAAGTTTTCCTTAAAGTTCACACTGCCAAGCTGTTATTGAAACAAACTAAAAAAACACCAACTTTTTGCCCAGATTTTGTTCTTAATGCCGTCACACCCATTCATTCAAAGGAAGTATGCAGAGGCCTTAACCCTTTACTCTAGAAATAAAATTAGACAGAACTTGGCAAGTAGTACTTGCAAAATGCACTTTTTAAATTCATTAGATTAGATCTTTTCTCATTTCATTTCAAGCAGGGAGCAAAAACCTCATGTTAAACAAATCAACTACTTACTAAACACACTAACAAATCTCAGTAGAGAATTATAACAACTTAAAAATGATCAAACATAAACTGTGATTATTTGACTTGTTTTGTATGATCATTTTGTATGCTTCATTAGCCAAGAGAGAGATTTATTCCACAGAATGATTTACAGCACAGAGGGTTATTCTCGATATTAAACATATCCAGATAAAGCCAGTTGTGTGATCGGTCATGGCACCCTTGCATGCATTCCTTAGAGCAGAAAATACATTAGCATGTCTGTGTATTCGGCTGCAGCTCATTCACCCTGCTGTCGAGCCCTGCCGTGTAATTGGAAAGCACCCATCTCTACACAGCCTGGCGCCCTGCTTACAACCCATATAATTGAAAGTGGCTGTGCGTCGTAAGTCCAGCATGGCTGTGGAACGCAGGCCTCTCACAGCAGCTGTTCGTTTGTCTACACTGTGATGACAAAGCACTGTAGACCTGGAACGCGTGGAGGCCATTGCTCTTCCTTTTGATATGTTGACTCATAAACTCAGCAGTCTAGAGTCATATATATATTTCTACAGTATGTACACGAATTACACATTTATGCACAAAGATAGTGGGTCCTCATCACACAGTACATATTAAACAGATCACAGAAACCAAGCTGACAATGTAACGTTGTAATCAAATAAAGGAACCTAATGATTAACGAGTTGTAATAAAAAAAACCAAGGATGGCTGCACAGAGACCAGGGGCTCAAATCTCAGACCTCACAGTCCACATTTACTGCAATGCCACTATTTAGTGGTTTGATTTAGTGAGTGAAGGGCACTTGGGATCACTTGGGAATTCTCATCGTTCATTCACCTTGTTGTGACCTAAAACGAAAGACAGTGGCTGCTTATCAATGCAGTGCAATGACTTGGGAGAGCAATTTGTGGGATCTTCAAAAGAACAAATTAATTCATATCCCTCAATGACCAAGCACACTGAACGCACGGAATTGATTCAAAACGCTTAAGCGTTCCATGGCAGAATGTGCAAGTTACATCATAAATAAAAGAGATGGTGCTTTATATAAAGGATGATGGATGATGCCATTAGATGATAATATTTAGGATTGTCTATGCTGCATTAAAATGAACTACAGAGATGATTACCATGCAGAAGAGACACCTGGATGCCTTGTGTAAGGATGATACAGCAAAATCTCTCCAAACTTCTCCCCTGATATCTTATTGGACCAACTCTGAGCTTAGTTACAAAAGCTCTACTCTCATAAGGTTTATTTTTATTAATACAGTGAGTTGCAAAACATAATAAGTCAGGGTGATTAGTAACCAAATTGCAAGAAAGAGGTCAGAGGTATTGCGTTGACTAGCCTCATTATTACTACATGGTTTGTATTTACTGTATTCATTTGTTGATACGTTTAGCCCAAGCATAAAGTAAATGATAAATGGGGAGTTAAATTAGATCAATATAAAATGCAATATTTAAAAACTATATTATAAATTATTTGGACAAGCTGCATTTTCAGTGTCATGGTTTTATCGTGGCTGTAAGTCTGTTGCTCTGCAACTCGAAACGAATGATCTGATTTTGGCTTTGTTTGGAACTATTTACATTATTTGAGCCAAAAGGGACAACATAATTAGCCATTATGTGTCTAAAATCTAAGATACTCAATATTAACTTCTTGCACTTCTGTATAAAAGCAATATTATCGTACTCTCGCAATCAAGCAGTTGTACTGAATAAATAGCAGAACATCTGTGATGACCTGTGGCCTGCTGATATTCAGTACAGCACTCTTGCTCATGTGTTTTTGCTTAAATATACTAAATAAATATAATTATGATTAAATATACAGATCAAATAGCCCTATTTGGCAGTTTAGGCAATTTCAGTCTACATTGTTATTTCTAAAGTGCTTTATAGATAAACTTGAATTTGTATATATTCTGTTGAGATTATGAGTAACAGTGTGCAACACTGAATCCAATGCTTTTATACAAGATTGAAATCTAAAGAAATCATGTGCACTTCAGGAAGGGCAATGTTAAATGACTCATACATATGGAGCAGACAAGAGCAGCAACTTCTGTTCATTCAGATCTGTTCACACTATTCAAACACTTTGATTGCCCTCGCTATCTCTCTTACTCAGTCTCTTCAATTAAAAGCGCCATATTATGTGATGACCTATTTGTACATTCCCCTTTTAAATTACTGTTTCATTGCAGCTTCCACTCTAATTTTAGTGAAGAGAGAAAAATAGAAATGCTGCTGCCAAGAAAAAAAAAAAAGAGAGAGAGAGAGAGAGAGAGAGAGAGAGAGAGAGAGAGAGAGAGAGAGAGAGGAAAAAGATCGGGGCAGTACACAAGAGATGCTTTTAGTATTACTATGCTCCAAGCTGACTAATTAATGGTAAGCAGCAGAGTTCACACAACACCTTCCCCTACCCCTTTATGAGTGTCAGGAGAAAGGGTTGTTATGTAAACAATTCAACAAGGTAGGAGAAAGAAAGGCTTAAAAATGGGGGTGGGGGGGGGGGTACTTTTACCTGACAGAAAACACTTTTAACAGTTTAATGTGTGATTGCATAAAAATGTACTCATAATAATTAGTGTTAAAGTGGCTAAAAGATTGGCGCAAAGTGGAGAGCACAGCAGTGGTGTAGCAAGAGCCATATGAACGTTTACACTGTATGCTGACTTTTTTCCCAGGGCTGTTTGCGTATAACGACTTCTAAGGATCGATATTTGCATATACCCTCAGTATACCCACTTGTTTTGCTGCCTGAGAAGTCCATAATATACTGTTGTATTAGTTTCACTTTAACTGTATTGGATGTTGTTACGTGAAACTGGAGATTCTTTGTTGTAATTGGTGCATTATCATTTCAGTTCTGGGGAATTCATTCCCCGCCCCTAACAGTTAAGAATTTAGTGTTACATTCTCTCACTAACATGTATTCATTCATAAAATGTGTAATTTTAACACTGTTAGTGGGGGTTTTATTGTGTCCATTGATTTATTGCACACCTTGTTATGTCATGATATTATGACCTTTCATTGAAGATATAATGTATGTTAGGAAATTACATCACACACACACTGGAGGTGTACATCACCCATTCAACCAAATTACTTTGAGTTATTTGAAGTTTATAGCTCTATAGTTTTATTTATGTGTTCCTTTATTTTGTGGTGTTAGTCATATGTGGTCAAGCATAACATGTCCACCCTGTTATGGGAAGATATATGGGAAATTAATAGAATTGAAAATTAAATTTCAATATACAGTATTTATGTTACCAGAAATAAATTCATAAAATATTATTTTACAAACATGTTTCCTAGATACCAGTCACAGACAATGTAGTGACTGATTTATCCACTGAATGTCCATCCTGTTATTGTCCACCCTGATGCTGCCCATTTAAATTTTTTAGTAATTAAGCTTGACCAGTATGACTAATACAATCTTTAATATGTCCCTCTAATGATGAAACGTGAAGAAACTTGTACAAGTATGTTTTATTTTTCAAAAATTTCAAAGCCGGAATGTCACCGAATTGTAGAATGACCCAATTACGATACAGTGTTGTAGTTCCGCCGCTCTCTATACGTAAAGTAAAATCTATAGTAACAAAAATCTGGAGGTAATTGCATTTGCATAGTCAGTGATGAGCACGAATAGAAGGTTGCATTTTCCATCTAATATAAAAATTTTACTCCATTGATGGTTAGGTCTGTTTCACATTTTATGTGTTTGCGAGGGTTGTGTGATGGGTCTCATAGGTGCCTTTAAGGGTGCAGCACTGGGCACGTGACTTGAAGACACGGTTTGTGTAAAACAGCCCTAAAAAAAGTGCAGCACTGATCCTGGGGTCATCCATCTGTTTTATTGTGGCTATTAAATCGGGCATGCAAACAACCTCAGAATCAAAATGGTCCACACTGGTTCCTTTGTTTGTGGGAATTCAAGAGTGGGAAACATTTCCCGTTCCTCTTAATAGCTCTCATTTATAAAGTTGAAGGGGGAAGTACCAGAACTAAAGGGTCAAATAAAGGGCAATGGAAAGGGTCAAATAAATTTTTTCTCTTAACTGTATTACAGCCTGTGCAGATGAAAACAACTAGCTTTTGGCACCCCTCTGTGGACATTCCACCAGCAAAATTGAACTCACACATGCCCATATGCCTAACAACACTTACGCTTTGACCACTGGGGCCAGTGTTTTGTATTTTTGGCAAGCACATTCCGGTTTCAGCTAAAGAAAAGTAAACTTACTGCTTCTGATTTAACTTTGAGATCAGTCTGCTCTGGGACCCCAAACATAAAAACAGTAAAGCCACACCATGTCCACACATACATTTTCATTTGAAAATGCTTATCATCCACACAAAAAGGGCATTTGAAAACACTTTCCAAAACCGCATACTTAGGAAAGTTAGGAAGTTACAAAACTGAAATGGATTAGTCTGGATATGGCCTTAATCTCAATAGAACATGATATGTTAGGTTTTTGAAATGAGAAGTCAACAGAACTCCCTGTTGGTGTTATTATTTGTTATTCAACAGAGCCAAGACCAAAGAAAATATAAAAATTCTAGCATACATAACACGGATTTCCAAATATTACCTGAAATAATAAACCTGTCTGGTCTTGTACACTGTGCCATTTCTCACTACCAGGCACTTATTCACTTTTTCTCCTGTGTCAGCTCTTTGTCATTACCTATCCTTCCATCCACAGCTTTTTAAGCTGCTGTCTACACCTCTCCATCATTCTCTGACTTGCTCATACACAGAGGTAGGTGACTGATATAAAGATGGAGGCATGTAGTGCTGATACAGTCTGTGGTTGGGGTTACTGGCCATGACCTATCAAACATCATGGTGGTGACATACAGCAAGTGACAAATATAACAACAAATAAATCTTACTTCAAAGCAAAAATGCCTTCAGATATTTGTTTTTGCTATTTGACGAGCAAAGTTTACTTGTGTTGACATATTTCCTACTGAAACTAGACATTTCGGTGGGAAATATAAAAAACGAATTTATTTTCTTTTAAATAGCCATAGGCTTTTTGCTGTTTGCCAATTGGTTGCAAGGGGAGGGGCGCATTCCAGAGAGCATTTGATTGGACAAAAATCTGTGCAGTGCAACATGTAAATCTGCTAAAGGGTAAAAGGAGTACATAGCATATAGATTGCTTCAAAGATAATAATGAAATGGACTAAAAGAAATGGATTTAAAGTAACAAAAGACTTGGTAAACATGCCTTCCTGTATCTCATTAGCTGCTTTTTCAAAACATTTGATCCTCAACATTAGAAATAATCACATTAACACTGTGGACCCAATCTTATTATTTCTCAGTTGCTGATTCTTTTAGACACAGGGCAAACCAAAATAACTGAGGATCAGGGGATCATATTACCATTCTCACCCTCCGAAGAATAGCATTAAAAGGAACTGAAATAAGCCAGGATAGACCATATTTTTAAGAATATGGAATCAAATTATTTTTAAGAAATAATTTGTTCAACATCATTCAGTGTTTGTAAATACAACCATAATTGGAGAAATATTATTTATTGTACTGATGAAAATCAAGAGACCTCATTAAACATGATTTCACAAGTCTAAACACATAGATAGACTCATTGTACATGCATCTCTCAACATCTATATCTCCCCAACACACAAGCACATGCAAGGGGACCTTGTGTCTGTTTTCCCCTGTAGTGACAATCTGATCGACTGGCAAAAATGATGAAAGGAGGCTGACAAAGCATTGGACCTGCCAGAGGAGAGCTGACGGGCAGCCTCTGTCCCCAGCAACAACCCCTCCTGCCTGCCTGTTGTCCTTGTGCACAGTTCTAAGGTGATCCATCATTCCTGCCCCGCCATGTTTCTGAAGCACGGCTTGAAGGACAGGAAAAGATGCCTTAGGTAAGAATCCCATAGGGAGAGAAAGGGTCTTTGAACGTGGTACAGAGGGTTTCGAAACTATCGGCTCATCCCGGCCTCGGCGGAGACAGCTGCTCACTGGAGTGAACACTTTGAGGCAGGTACAAATGCTTTAATCTGTGGAGATACTTGGTGCTACATAAAGATAGATGCAGCAGAGCCCACTGAAAAGAATTAATAGAAAATATTTAGCCTCTGCAAACACGTTCGTTAAAGGATTTCTCTAGAATGCTTTGGGGGGCAGACAAGCATTTTTTTAATCAAGGGGAAGTACTGAATTTTTATTTTAAAAAATAGTTTTTTCAAAGACTGCTCTGGGAGGTCAGAACAGCAAGTATAAATGCGAGGACATAACGTCCAATTAATTTGTGTGTATCTGTATGTGTATCTTTGTATTTGTGTCTGTATCTGTGTGCACTCTAAAAGAGTGTTTCCCAACCAGGGATTCAACACAAGTTAAGCTTAGTCAACAGCATAATTTTGATTACCACAGAAAATAAATGTAACTTGCTCCCGATTATATATCCTGGCCTTATGTCATCATGGCAAAAAAGTTGTAATATTAGATAGAGCTTTACACAGATAAGGTTACTACAGCTGATTTTACTACACTAAATCATGTTAACATGAATCATTTTTACTTCTTTTGGTTTTATTTATGGACTTGACTCATTGATTTCCATTGTAAGTGCCCTACTATAACCACGATTTTTTCTTCTTTTTTTCATAAACGAGGGACAAATTGAACTTTTTTTTGTTTTGTTTTTTGTTTGTTTGTGTAAATCAACATCACACCACAAATGCTGTCCAGTGAGCTTAACTTATATTAAACCCAGAACATTCCTTTAAAATGTCTTCAAATAAATATATAGGTCAAAATGGTTCGACTGACACAAAACGTTAGGAACCCCTGCTGTAAAAGATTGCTTTCTCCACGTTCCCAATTTTGGAGATTCTCATGCGTTCTCTGCCCTGTCTGGCGATATTATTCTCCAGTTAGAGGAAACCCTGCACCACTGCACAGCCTTCCTTCCTATCCAACCTTCCCAATAGCCAAAACAGCCGCCTCCATTACTTCACTATTTACAGATCCTCACTGGAACTCCTGATAGATAACAGAGCCCACTGAAGCTGGGGGATAAAACCTAACCCAAAAATACTTTGCAGGATCCTCAGAGGGCCAGCCACCTGAGATTCTTAATAAGGAGGTGAGTCCCAAACACTTAAAGAGTGTTCAGAGCCCTGCCTCCGGGGAGGAGAGAAAACGACTCAGTAGAGTGCAAAAATAACTTGCACACAAAACCATTTACTAAAACATTTAAACACAAACAAATACACATTTACTCCAGACAAACAAAAAATAAATACATAAGACACATTCAAACAGATATTCCATCCAAACAACAGTAGGCTATAGACAAATTGACAAAGTTTGGTTTTATTACCCTATATACATACACTTTCCTTATTTTCTTTTATACTGTATGACTTTCTTCCTTGAAACACAAAAGGAGAAATGTTGAACATTTCCGGGTTGTTCTTTTGCATGCGATTACAAAGTATGGGAACAAGGATGCAAAAGCACCATTAAACTAGCTTTAAAGAGGTACCTATGACTTGTGAACTACAGTATATTCCAAGTCTTCTGAAGTCATACAATAGCTTTTGGTGAGTCACAATTCACAAAAAATCTTGAGAACAGCTGTGACCTGATCATAACAGGATTTCAGAAAACTCCTATTCACACCAAGACAGAATTTTCAGTAAGGATGTTTGTTTCAAACAAACCTTTGAATAAGAACAATGGCCAGTTAGTTTGGACTAAGCTCGTAGTAAAATATCACATAAAAAGTGTAGACAACCGAATTGCCGAAGCAAAATACATTTTTATTGATAACACACAAAACATTTCTGTAACAGTGTTCTTTATAACCATGCACATGAAACTCTGAATTCAGTACAAATATGCAATAATAAAAAAAAGAAAAGTATTTTAAATATATTAAAAAGACTATTATAAAATTTTATAAGACTAATATTTTTTATGTAATGCAACATCACTCATCGCTCTTTACACTTGCTAGGTTGAATGTAAAGATTTTCAGTGAATAATGCCATAAATTTGTATTTGTTCATCACACAACGCTATTTGGGTACTTCAGAAGACTTGGAATATAGCGCATGAGTCATATGGAATACTTGTATGGTTCTATAGCATGCTTTTTAAAGCTTAAAGGCTAGTACAATCTTGAAATGTTCTGTCTGTGTTCCACAGATGAGAAAAAATCATACATGTTTGAAATGCCATAAGAGGAAAATGATAGCATAATTTTATTTTTGAGTGAACTATCCTTTTAAATTATTGACGAATCATCAATACAGATATAAATCTGTTAATAACAGGAGAATTGGAGCTACAAGTAGGAAGCGCAGCTCTCTAGCAAACATCTTAAGATCACTCAAGACTATTCACCCGCTCTTCACTCTCACTGCAGATGGCTGCAGAAAGCCAGTAATGATTCAGGAAATACAGCGAGACTTATGCAAATATAAGACCTATGCATTAATGAACAAGTTGATGGAAAGACAGACAAAGATAGTTACCATGCTGAAAAACTGCAAAACTCTGTTCATGAGACAGAGGTGAGAGAGGGTGGAACAGTGATACGCGATGGATTCTGTTCACACAGAGAGATCCAATCTGCAGAAACAGTCCCCATTAGCCCCTGGCTATTTACGTCAATGCTTGGCAAGTGCTTTTTTTCTGTTTTGCTTTTTGGGTAGCCAAACCCCATGGAATGGAAACCCTTCTGAGAGCTTGATGAGCAACACAGGGACAGTATGGCTTTTAACGCACATATGGACACAGCCCTGTCTGTTTGGCACATAATCATCTCAGTTGACAGACCAAACAAAGCAAAGAGACTCTTCCAGTGGTCACAGAAGCCTGATTGAAAGGTTCATACATTTTAAAACCAGATGGAGCTGAAGAATGGCACTGCTGAAGAAATTATTTTTCACACTGCTTCAATAAAATATTTCAGCTCCTCCCATAACTCCCTCTAACAGTCTGTTCAGAGCATTGTGTCTCTGAGATGTGTTATTAAATGAACTAAAATAAATTAAAGGGTACTGGCTTGTGCACAGTACTTTAGCACCCAAATTGCAAAGGTTAATGGAATACTAATTGAGATTCATCTAGATTCAGTCTAGCAGCACACTAATACTCCAGTTTCACAACTATTTGATTCAACAACATACTTTCTGATGCTAAAATGCGAATAGCACACAGCTGCCAAAGTTTAGATTACAGTGGTTCAAAAGGTATACTGCTATATAAATGCACTCTGTGAGAAGTGGTAACCTGCATTTGTTACCTTAAGGAGCTATTTCTACCTTTCTATATTCAGGTTATTTCAGGCACATTTTTAGGTGTGGTGGGCATTAAGTACCTTTAAAAATGCTACACTTCATCTGAAAGTATTTAAAAAAAACACATCTAGTTCTAATTCTAATTATTATGCATGCGGTTTTTATGACCTCATATTAACTAATAGTCTGCATGGCATTTTTGCATTTTTAAAAAATAATTTGGTATATCACAGGAATGTTTAAAATTTAAAAAGTTAAGGCAGAAAGATAAAAACTCATGCACATGTTAATAGTCATCTTCTCATTTGGCGTTTATAAAGAGGTCAGCATTCAGGATTTGAACCAAAACACAAATGCCCCGTCATCCAGTTGCAGAGCTTATAGTATAGAGCAATATTTACTCATGTGCTGTGAGTAAATAGGTTGAGCGTAGCTCACTGTAGAGGGGCATATGCCCATGTGGAGATTCTATAATGCACACTGATATGTCAGTAGGACACAAACTTGTCTCAGCAATTACTGAATTACACAAAAAGAAGCTTGTACCACCACTGTGCTGCTGAGTCGACATATGCACCGCCGAGAATTTGAAAGCATGCCCAACAAAGAGAATTCCCCTTGGCCTGCTGTCCTAGAGGTCAAATAAATAAGACTTGTCTCGCATAGCCAGATCTTTGACTAAACAACAAGGTCTGGTCCAAAATGCACCTTATTCTGTCCGAGAACAGGAAGAGACCACCTGAGTGACATGTAAAGTGACCAACCACAGTTTGTTTTGTATCATCGTATCAACCAATTGTCAGTCAATCAGATTAAAGCTTGCCAGACTGGCAATTGCTTTCCATTTTTTTGTGCAATGTGCATCAGGCGGTCAGCTAACAGACTGTGGGCACACTGTCTGAAGCTGAGACTACATAAATCAATATTATGCTAAAAATTTTCCTTACCATCCCGAACCCACCCAACTCATCCCCACTGGTAACAATGGCTCCCCAGTGAGGAATTAAAGCCCTCGTGTGCAGCAAACTGCAAACAGAGCTGCATACAGCCACAGGGGAATGAATGAATGAATGAATGAATGAATGAATGAATGAATGAATGTTACATTTATATAGCGCTTGTTCTGACAATACACTCAAAGCGCTTTACACAGTGAACAGGGGACTCTCCTCAACCACCACCAGTGTTCAGCATTCACTTGGATGATGCGATGGCAGCCATAGTGCGCCAGTACACTCACCACACACCACAATTTGGCCAGGACACCGGGGTTGAACCCCTAATATTTACGAGAAGTGCCCTGGGATTTTTATTGACCACAGAGAGTCAGGACCTCGGTTTAACATCTCATCCGAAGGATGGGAAGGAAAGAGACAGGCTGAGACACTGAGTATGTGGCACACCACATTAGATTGCCTGTTAGTGACAACTACACAAGCAGACAGCAAGGGCTTCCATTCCTCAGCTGTGATTTACACTGCGCTCAAAATGGCGAGTGATGGACTGGGCAATTAATCTGTTTAACTGAAGCTGATTGTTCATACACAGTAACGGCATAGGAACTTATCAGGCTGGCTTGAATTACCACAACAGCACTGTTCACATTTAATCTGATGAGAAGGTTAAATGGACTATATACATTTCTGACAAATACGTTCTTATAATTCAAAGTGGACATATCTATCATCAGGGACAGGTCTTTGAGTGTGGAGAACACAGCATGTTATGACACTGGATAAGGGGTATATGAGGGTATGTGGTGGTGTGATGAAAAAATGTCATGCTAATGACACTGAAAATGTAGAGCTTTAAAATGATTCAAGCCTAGGTGTAGCTTTACGTAATGTTAACTAAAACATTAAGGGCAAATGATGATGCTGTTTTTGACAGAAGTAGAAATATCAACCCATTTTTTCACTCCCTAGGTATTAATACGGACATTTGTGCAAGAGTCCATGTGCATCAACATAAAGATGCCAAAAGCTTCCTCTAGCTTATGTTTAGTCTCCTAAGGGAGGTGCCACTGTCAATCTTGAGACATTATCTCATGTGTTTTACATGCAATTTGATAATATATTAGTGTAGTTATATTAGATTTTTCTATCATATGTTTTTAGATACCCTAACCCAACTCGATTCCTGAACCTAACCAATTATCAACAATATAAAACATGTAACAGACAGGTAAATGTAGTCACAATAATTTTATTTATGTTACATTATTATTTAGATATTCTGATACGCAATCCCACCCCTATGAGTAAACCTAACGAGCAGATTAAAATACAGTTACTATAACTTTTTTAATTTTAAAACAAGTGTGAGATTTGTTATGGTGGATGCCATGGTACAGTGATCATTGAATAAAGACATAAATTTGAGTTCTAAACACAAAGTGATCGGAAGACTTGTAAAACACCAAAACAGATCACTTCAGTAGAACAATGGATTAAACATTAACCTCATGCGAACCCGCATCCACATGTGTGGACAATGTATTTTGGCTTCGCTATACGCAACGCATAATTTCAACCAACTGATCTCAGCTTGGGAGACTCTGTGCTGTCAGAAAGTGTTACATTTTCGACATACCAAACAACTTGGTGTCGGTCACAGTGGAGTTTGTATTTGGAAGAAACAGCAAAAAAACGACATATGGTCCGAAAACTAATTAAGTTTTTTTACATTGAAACCTGTTTGAGACAAATATTAAAGTTTCTAGATTCGTCCGAGGTGCAATTCTTTTAATTTGAGCAATTTATCACGAAACAGCACGCTCTTAAACACAATGACCTCATACGTGGACTTTATGCTAATTTTCATTTAACATATCCAATATTCACTGAGGATTATCACATTGAGAATCAATGAATGTATCCAAAAGCTGGAAAATTTAGCTTTCAGAGGCTTTATATGGAGTTAGGATGAAAATAAGTTGCATTTCGAACTGTTCTGAGACCATTGCTGACAGACAGTACACTGGAGGTTAAGCCATTCACTAAATAGGGATAAGTGCATTCAATACAAACTTCTAATCAAAAGTTTAGTTTCAGGCTGCAGATGATGTTTGCAGCATTCAACATGGTTTGCAGACATGGGACAATGATAATCAGTACATAGATTCAGAATTTATAATGTTTAATTTTATTTTGTACATTGTTTGCAGTGATTGGATGATGCTGGCCATTACTTTGAATCAGAATTATTTCTCATGTAAAGTCTGTAACGTCTCAAAAACATGAATAACCAACACTCCTGGAAATATTTTCTTTTTTCTTTTTTATGTTTCTCATGGAATTTCAAGGAAATTGTACGTAGTCACGCTCGGGTCTCAGGAGATAACCACTGTGAACTACTGTTAAGTTTAAAGTAACTGAAAATCGGCCCCAACATATCATGTCATGATGACAAATTGGACTCCAACATATAATTTCCCGTTGATAATTCCGATGCCCTAAACATCAGTCTAATGATGACAAAGGTTTTTTTTTTAAAGCATAAGGTGCTTTTTCCAGCTGCGTATTTACACACAGGGCTCTTCTTTTGGAGCCTTGTGGTCAGTGCAAAAGCTTCAACATGAGAGACGCAGGTTTGAGTCCAGCTTCGGTCATGTTACCATTATTTCCCCCTTCTACCTCCACTTGATTTCAATCCCTCTTTACTACAGCATCTATCATTAAATGGTAAAATATAGTATTTTTATAGGAACTTTCCTGTCATATATCCTGTAACATTTTTCCAGATTTCCACAGTGCCTGTCAGTATAGTACAGATGCCTACAAAGAACAGTCTGCACTTTTACTGTCTGCTTTCCCCTGACCCTATGGTAGAGCAACTGAGCATAATCGGAAGTGACAAAATTTTTTGGGAATGTATGGTGTACCGTAAGTGACATCATTACAGCTGCTAGAATATGGACCCTGCTTCCCTAGATGGCCCCCGGCACGGTGCATCTCGCTGGGTTGAGCACACAACCAACGCCCACCACTACATTCTGGCCCAAAGGCCTAAACTTGCACCACACATGAGTAATGCCAGAAATGGTTCATAAACAAACTATGGCAGACCCTGCCTGCATTACAGCAAAATCTGAATACAAATACACAAACACTGTTTATGCAATGCGAGCACATATGCCATCAGAGTGCATATTAATGCATTCAAATATTTCCACACATGAACACACAGTGAAAGTGCCTGGCTCAGGGCATTGGGGGAGGGGAATATTCACACATATATATACCATACATTGTGTCACTCTGTGCACTACATGCACTTAGCCTGTATTTGTGCCAGTGGAGAGCCGGAGGACAGATCTCACAAAGAGACACCAGTGCTGGCTGGATGGGGGCCAGGCAGACCCTGTCACACTCCATGGGGCCACTCTTTACTACTTCTGCTCAGTTCATTACAGGTACAACTCTCATCAGCTGGGATAGTTCACCCAAGAATGAAAATGTTGACCCACTTCACATTAGATGCATTAACTACTATGTACTTAAAGGGATATTTCACCAAAAAAATGTAATTCTCTCATCATTTACTCACCCTCATGCCATCCCAGATGTGAATGACTTTCTTTCTTCAGCAGAACACAACCAAAGATTTTTAGAAGAATATATCAGCTATGTAGGTTTATATAATGCAAGTGGATGCTTATAAGCATTTTATAGCTCCAAAAAGCACAGACAATCATAGTAAAAGGAATACATACAACTTCAGTGGTTAAATGAATGTCTTCTAAAGCAAAACGATTGCTTTGGGTGAGAAACTGGCCAATATTTATGTCCTTTTCACTATATTTGTTTACTTCTGGTTGCTCTCCAATGCACCTCCATGATGGGACTCAATCCACATTGACTCTCACGTGATATAGGCGTGTTGGCATGTTCACGCAATAACTGACATGATACAAAAGGATGTGCAGCACAATATGTTTACAAGAGAATGCTGTTCTCAAACTTCATTGGTTTTGCTTTCATTTGAACATGCCAACATGCTTACAGAGTGATCTGAGAGGCTGTGTGAACTGAGACCCCTTGTGGATGCATCGGAGAGCAACCGGAAGTAAACAATAATAGTGAAAAGGACTTAAATATTGGTCCGTTTCTCACTCAAAGCAATCATTTTGCTTTAGAAGACATTCATCCACAGGAGTCATATAGATTACTTTTACTATGATTGTCTGTGCTTTTTGAAAAGTCAAAGTGCAGATCACATCCCCTTGCATTGTACAGACCTACAGAGCTGTGATATTCTTCTAAAAATCTTTTTTTGTGTTTTGCTGAAAAAAGAAAGTCACACACACACACAACAGAAAATGTCTTATTTATTTACTCTCATGTTGCACCAAACCAATTTGGCTTTTATTTATTTAATAGGACACAAAAGGAGATGCTAGGCAGAATGACAGCCTCAGTCACTATCCACTTTCATTGTGTAGAAAAAATATGCAATATAATACTTGCAATGAACTACCACTTTAAATTGACACATACACACTCGTCACACTTGCGCCTTTTCTCCACCATCACACACACTTATCGTCAATGCGTTTAATGTGTTATTTCCTCTTACAATGCCATATTCCAAGACAGTGTAGTGCCTCACCCAAGTGGAAGCTTGGTTATATCGAGACCACTCGAGTCAGACAGTTTAAACCATCTGAATGAAACAAAAGATAAGTTGAACGCTTTTGCAATTGGAGGCTCAGTGCTTTATGCTGGTGTGATACATTTGAATGATAGTGGGATTTTTTTTTTTTTTTTTAAATATGCAGTGACAGTGAATGGTGACTAATATTTTTGCTAACATTTCTTTTTGCATGCCACGGAAGTAAAAGTCCTAAGGGTTTGGAACAACATGTGGGTAGGTAAATGATGATAGAATTTTCATGTTTTGGTTGAACTACCCCTTTAAATTGATTCCTATTCATATAGCATCTAAAGAGGACTTGGGTATCTCAAAGAGAGCTTGTTCCAAACCAACCCCAAGAGCAATATCCCCTACCTTCCTCTCAGTCCTATCTTTTACTGACTAATTAAACAGCATTCATATAAATGACAGTATGCAGCTCCAAGCTGAACTCACAGGCATTGGTCACGGCAAAGCTGTTGGCTGTCTCAATGTTGTCCACGTGGGGAACCAGGTTAAAGGGGGCCTCGGATGCGTTAGGACTTGTGTTGTGAAGAAAAATGGCCAACCGAAAGGCAGTGTACTCCTGATCTGTGTTCCTGATGAACAGCCCACCTGCAGGAAAGATTGAGAGATACAGGAAAAGACAGGGAGAAAGAAGAGAGAAGAAAATAGAGAGAAAGAGATAGAAAATGAAGGAGAGAAAGAAAGAGGGAAAAATGAACACATTGCACCATATACACCAAATAGGAAAACAGTTATTTGATTAAGGAGAATTTGAGATGTATGGTCATAAACGCATAAACTGAACAACACACTGAGTAATATTGAAATTCAAGAATTATGTCAGAGATGTATGAGTGCAGTTCACTCCACTGAGGTTTCACAAGCGAATAACCTCATTATGCACATACATGACATTTCTCTGGCATTCTTTTCTAAGGCATTTCATTTCTCAGACTGCAAGTCATCCCATAAACTTTACGTATTTTCTGTCAAATAATAAAAGCTTTTAGCACCAGAAATGTCACAGTGACTGACTCAGCGCTTGATGCAGTATTGGAATAAATTAAGGCACTTTCCATTGATGAGGCAGAGTGCAAAAGGGTGAATTGATATTAAAGTTGCTTTGTGATTATAAGCCCATATGGTTTTGATTTAGCAAAGCGTTCAATTATCCACGAATAAACTTTCACTGTGTTTGTGTCCTACACTGAATCTTCCATCTAAGAACAACATTCCGTTCAAGCACTGCAGTGGTGCCGTAACCAAGGACATTGATCTGGGATGACAGCTAAAAAATAAAAATAAAAAAGTAACCACATAACAAACTATCCTTGCAAAAAAAAGAAAAAAAAAAAAAAAAGACATAATTTGATTCCATAAAAACTTGCGTCCATTATTTGAGCACTGACATTTCGTAGTTGACCGCTATGCAGGCAGTTATATTTTGTCATTCATTTGACACTGAGGGAAAAACATTTAAGGCACCTCACTGAAGCTTTGTGTCCTTTTGAAGCGTCGCCGTACTTACCGATTTGAACGCTGCTCGGAAAAGCACCCATAGTGAGACCCCAAACGCACGAGAACAGCAGTAAAAGCTGATTACAAGAAATCCTCATTTTGTTAGTTAAAAATTGTGAGAGACATTGATGATGACGTCAGTCGGGTAAAGGACAGAAAGGAAAAACGATGTTAGAAATCCATTCTTGCCGGTGATTTTTTCCCCCTGCAGTGGCACGAACCCTGGTGCAACTCTGTCCGGAGGTAGACGGTCCACAAGCAAGATGGGGGGAGCGCGCGACAGTGGAGTGGGCAGTGTCTACTACACACACATACACACTCGTCACACATGCGCCTTTTCTCCACCATCACACACACTCATTGTCAATGCGTTTTTTGTGTTATTTCCTCTTGCAATGCCATATTCCAAGACAGTGTGGTGCCTCACCCAAGTGGAAGCTTGGTTATATCGAGACCACTCTTTCATTTGGACTGTCCCAATGAAACAAAAGATAAGTTGAAAGCTTTTGCAATTGGAGGATCAATGCTTTATGCAGGTGTGATACATTTGAATGATAGCGAGGTTTATTTATTTATTTATTGCCATAAAAAAATCTGACATGTCCATGCAACCTCTTTTATTTATTTTGCATTGAAATTCACAAATGAACGTGCATGCCAACCAACAACAGATACAAAACAAATGCTGACACTACGACCATCATCATCTTAATCATTACAATAATTATTTAGTCTTTGAGACGAGACTAAGGCCATTTAAGTCATTTTTAGTTTTGGTTTTTCATCTATTCAGCCCCACAAATCACAGTTCACAAATCATAGCGTTCATAGCACTCTCTATGCCATCCTTTTATCCCCTATCCTCTTAAAGCTTCACTGAAAATCTCTGCTATTTAAGATTTAGGAAAACTTTCTGTGAAAGAGGAATAGTGGGTTAGTGATATTTCGTTTTGTAGGCTACACCACATCGATCTTACACTTGTCAATAAGCTATTACTACAAAAAGGCGTTTCATGTCTATATAGCTACACCATGCCCTCTGACTGTACTCTTTGTCAAATATCTTCTACATTGGCTTTAAATTAGTAGTAGTCGCAAAAGTGACTTTTAAATGTCACTGCCACTCTTTTGTCCTCGCTCAGATATTTGAATGGCCAAATCAATTACGCGGATTAATCCACCCGTGGCATTTAGTGCGCGTGAACAGACGCTGTGTTTGCGCGTGCTCGCAGCTCAGAGCGAAGTCCACCGCAGTGCCTCTGTCCAAGGTCCTGATCTGCCTAAAGCCTTGTTTATACTTTCGTCTATCGCCGCAACGGGTCCTGCGCGCGCAGCTCTCTGTGGCCCGAGGCATTTATAGTTGACGCGCACCGCAGCTGCACTGTTCTCCAAACCATAGCCATTGCAGAGAAAATATCAGCTAATACAGCAAGAAACAGCAGTAAAGAAGCGCTTTGCTGAACTTTACATTTAACTAGCCAAGTATGATAATACATTCTTCATGTTTTCAGGTAATATGCAAGAGGTGAACAACACAAAAGTTGCTGTAAGCGAGTTTTTATGGAATGGTATGCAGAAAATGTTCCTTTCCCCTGAAAGATATTACTGAAATAAGTGTCCTGAGATATCTCACTGTGTAAACGGCATATGTATAGGGTTGAAAATTTAAATACGGGAAAAAAAAAGAAAGACCTCTGTTGTATTTGGTTGTTTTTTTAATTCATTAATTTATTTCATTGATACATTCATTGGTTACTTTATTTTGATAAAAGTTTTGGGTACAAGTATCTGATTCGTTCCTAAGAATAAGTTGAATCGTTGTTATTAATAACATATGTTATAATACAGATATTTTATTCAATAACTGGACATACCCCTACCTTGCACATATATTACCACTTGCACTTGTACATACATTCATACATACTGCCGATTTCCTAATACTGTTTAAGGGATTAAGAGAAAGCAGCTTAACACACCAAGGTTTCTCCTTGCGAATGTGGTCATGTAAACACATATGGGCTTTGTTACAGGATTTTGAAGAGTGCACATGTGCGTGGAACAGACGGATAACAAATGTCATAAGATAGAGCCCGAAACAAGTCAATACAGCGGAAAGAATTCAACAATTCTTGGATTATAGTAGGAAAAGCTATAAACTATAGCCTACCCATTCATACTCACAATGTAAAACAGTGACTGTCCCTAACGTTTGCATATAAGGGATTGTACACTGGGGGAATCCCAGAGATTTACATACCCCACTGTTGCAATGCAATTTCGCTGCAGGTCGTGATGCAAAGTAAAGGAAGCAAAAACAACAACTCTGAAATATCTGGAAATAAAGCAAAGAACAGAAAATTAAATAGCAAAGTCTTTCTCTGATGCCATGTTTTTTTATTTACACAATCATCATGGGGAAATTGCGTAGCTGAGGAGAAAGCTGCTTTCTGATAGAGCCGCATGTATACTGGAGCAAAGAGAAAGATGCTTATACACTGCATGTAAACAAGAGTGCTGCTTTTTTTAAATAACCCACTTTCTAGTGTCCATGTAAATATAGTCTCTGTAGTAGTTGAAGCAGATTAACAGATTTAATGATGTATTAAGATTCATAACAGTTGTCAGCTGAGGGTGTCTGTCTGTGGCTAAACTCAATCACTTTTATTTGTTTATAGTTAATACTAATACTAGAGTTACTGTTAAAACTTGTCTATTATTTGAGCTGTAAAGTTGTTAGAAACGTAGTTTTTACAGTTGTTTTAGGCTTTACTGAGGTTTTACATCATCATGGCATCAAAGAGTTCAAATTGCATATAACTTTACACAGAAGCAAAAGTAAGCAATTTTATCACACTAAAATCACATAAACACATATTGTTTATGTCTTGTGGCTATACTTTATGAAACAGCGTGTATTTAAACATTTACGGATTGGCCCAATTCACTTCCATTGTAAGTGCAGTAGGCCTACAACAAAATAAAAGAGTACACTAAAAATAAAACAAGCATTTGATGCATGCTGGAAAAACATGAACCACCATGGTCAATTATCAACTATATTTTTCTCATAATAGGATGTATTATACAACTTCTTAAAGATCATGGGCACACCATTCCAACTTATCCCACTGGAGGTAAATTAGGTGTCCAAAATCATTAGTCTCGCTGCCTTTTTTCTATACTCAGCTGCTGGTATCTCAGCATCAAAATAAGTCTATTGCATTGCCTGTTTGACTGCAGTACAAAATTAATTTGGTTCAACTGGGTCATGAGATTGGGTCAATGCAACATCACAGAGGCTGTTGAAGGTTCATATTATATTCCTTAGTTAAGTTGACTGACATCAAATTTATATAAGGGTTCCTTGCACATAAGTTTATGGATTTTAAACGAAGGAGTCTGCTTCATTTAGGAACCAGAGTTGCAGAACACCACACCCTGTCTTTCTATCACTATCTCTACAGATAGCTATTATATGCAATCTTTATAGACAATAATGGCAGTGCTTCACATTTCTGTTTGATCATCATGTACCTTTACATTTATGAATGAAAGCTGTGCTGTGACACAGAGACAAGAAACAAAACAATTTATGAATTACGAATCCAAGTAAGGACTTCACAAGTTTAAGGAATTACATCTTCTATTGAAAATCAAGGCATTTAGAGTTCAACTCCGCAGTAAGAGAGATAAAGAGACAGGACTGTGCAATGCGTGTAGCTATTCCTATCAACCCCAATATGTATACCAATAACCCTGATATGCACTTGCAAATCCTCATATTCATAATATTTAGCCTGCAGACAAATCTGGAACTGAAATGTTATCAGTCAGTTTGCACTGAGAAAGATGGATCAATGATTCATAGATTTTTCATGGCTTTTTAAGGAATGTCTTTAAAAATTCACAATTAATTTTATTGACTGTGCCGCCTTGTGAGTGCATAATTGTTTGGGAGCTTGCTATGGGCGTGTGTGTAGTGTCAAATGTGCTATCGTCTGGCTCAAGGACTTCTGGTGCTGAGAGGAAAATGGAAAACCTCTCCCTCTGTCTAAACCCCCCGCATACACTGCTCTGCCTTCTCGATCTTGAATAAATCCTTTCGCTGCAGAAAGTATTGATGCAGAAATAGCTACAGCTCACAGAAAATACATGCCTTCTGGACTTCAGGTGGGTAGGCATAGGCTGATGGATAATACAGATTGATTTCCCAAGGATATTTTTACACATAACATGTACTGGACATGGATTTTTTGTGTTAACCAACAACATGATTTTAGGTTAAAATGTAGATGAATGGGAAAGTATATATCTAAGATCCTAAAACTGGTCACCAAGATTTAAAAAATGTATAAACTCACTCACTGAACTCACTAAATTCACTATATAATTTTAAATAGTAAGAGTAAAAATATCCCATGTAGTTTCTCAATTCATACAAAGTCATAAAAGCTGCATGCATAATAATTAATTATAAAGAATTAGCTAAATGCTAATTAAATTGTTTTAGATGGAGTATACCATGGCACACAGCCTGCTGTCAACTTTCCAAAAGTGGTTCATGTGAAATATCTACAAACCCTCAATTTAAAGGTGAAAACGTGCAATGCTGTAGACTTTCTTACATAGATTGATTCCTGGCAAATGCTGTCACACCATTTTTTTTTTTTTTACTTTCAGGACATCCATTTGTCTATATGAGCACATGCCACCCACTACCCCCACCTCAGCAACCCAATGTCCATTGAGAAAATGTGTCAACAAAAGAGAATATAGCTACAGGCAGAGCTCCAAAATGGAGTGGGAGCCCCAAACTGCAAGCAAAGATATTGGTAGCTCCTAACTTAACCCTTTCCCTAACCCTGACTGTGAGTAGAAGTGATGCCCTATTTTGGTGTTGCTGCAAACCTGTTTTAGAATAACCCCGCCCTTTTTGAGTAACCCTGCCCTCTTTTGGAGATTCCACCTCCATTTGGAGATATCTGCACTGCAGCTAAACCTACTTGCAACAGACATCCTCGACACACTAACACTAACCCTAACGATACATCAAATATTTGGACCTTAGCTAAGCTGACCATATTCATTGTGGTAGTTGAGCCTGTTTCTGAGAGCACATCATGCCAATCTGTGGTTCAATACCCGATACAGCCGTAAATCATGCTTCACTGTCAATTAACATGAGCGGTATTTGTTTTTGATGGGTGTATCGAAAACTTCACAATGTGGCTTTTCTCAATGCAAACCCCCCAAATAGAGATTTATACCAAATTGGAAACATTTTGCCTAATGTTCAGTGATGGGCAGTAGCTTTGCTACAAATAGCGAAGCTATTAGCTTAACTACTTTTCTGAGTAGTGAGGTGATAGCTTTTCTAGTTTTTAAAGCAAGTAGCTTTTCAGTAGCTATATTTTTGACTAGGTAGTGGCGTAGTGTTGAGAAAAGCTAGACTGCTACATCATGCCTTGTACCTGGTGTTTACTATCAGCAACTTTGAATAAAAATGTCTGATCACAAATGAATCGCTCATCTCATCGGTTCTTTAAAATAAATTGGTTACATATGGTAGGAAACCAGTCTAAATCGGTTCATGATTCAATCTGAATGACTCAGTAAGCTTTCGCACGCTGCTGCTGAATAATTTATGTACGCTCTCACTTGCCAATAAACTCACAGAGTATTTTACAACACTGAAAATAAAGATAACGCTGGTTGCTGTGGATCTACAATCAATGTAAATGAAACCTGCAAATGCATTCTATCGTTTGCCGGTGATGAAGAAGATCTTTATAAATTTAATTTGTTATCGCTCCGCCTCCGACCCAGCAAACACAGACCACTTGAAAAGACTTTCCTTGTTTTCACCCTGGTCTGCCAACTTATCCCTTTGACAGAGAGCTGGAGTCCCAATACAGCAGGTGTCCAGAGGTGTCGTGTTCACCACAGAGGCCTCTAAGTCGGGCTGCGGCGCCGTGTAAAATGGACAGGACCACGGCTGTGTTGGCTTATTAATTGTCCGGTCAGACAACACAGCAACAGACCCTGTGCAAGGTCAGGGAGGATGAGGAATGAGTCACCCTCATGGCCCCATATTGGCTCACCAAGACTTGGTTCTCAGACCTCACACTCCTCGCCACAAATCCTCCCTGGCATAATCCCCTGAGGAGGGACCTCCTCTCTCAGGGACGGGGCACCATCTGGCTCCTGTGCCCAAAGCAGTGGTAGACACTATCACTCAGGTTAGAGCTCCCTCTATCATGGTGTTCTTCCCAAGCTAAAGACCCAAGAGATGTGCAGTCGGGTCAGTGCTTTCCTTCCTGCAGGAGAGGCTGGAGGGGCGGCTGTCCCATAGCGGCCAACCATGATGCGTTGGACGGTAAGCCATAGAGAAGCATGACCTGATCATCAGGTTCCTCAGAGGCGCCCAAAGGCTGAATCCTCCTAGGCCACGTCTCTTCCCCTCATGGAATCTCTCCATGTTCTCCTGGGCCTTCGGAGAGCCCTGTTTGTGCTGCTAGAGTCTGTCGAGCTGAAAGCCCTTGCTTTGAAGATGGCCATCCTAATTATGCTCACCTCAAGAGGGTTGGGGATCTGCAAGCATTTTCTGTCAGCGACACATGCCTGGAGTTCGGTCCGACAGATTCTCACACAGACCTGAGACCCTGGCTGGGCTATGTGCGCCTATGTGGGATCAGGTTGTGAACCTGCAAGTGCTGCCCCGGGAGGAGGCAGACACTACCCTGTCGTTGCTGTGTCCGGTGTGTGCTTTGTGCACCTACTTGGATCGCACGCATAGCTTTAGACACTCTGAGCAGCTCTTTGTCTGCTTCGGCGGACAGCGGAAAGGGAATGCTGTCTCCAAGCAGAGGCTTGTCCACTGGATCGTGGATGCCATCACTTTGGCATACCAGGTCCAGCCTGTGCCTGCCCCTTTGGGAATATGAGCACACTCAACAAGGAGTGTGGCATCCTCATTGGCACTGGCCAATGGCACCTCTCTAGCAGACATCAGCAGAGCAGTGGGCTGGGCAACACCGAATACCTTTGCTAAATTTTACAATCTCCAGTTTGAGCAAAGACGTGCGCTTCTTCTTCCATGCGAGTTCACAAACCCGTGAACCCTGGATTTTCTTCTTCAATAGCCCTGTGGCTCGCAGATTCAGTGGAGGAATTCACAGCCGGACCCACTACATGTGCTAATATGTCCTGTACTGGGATAGGTGCTCCACAGGTGTTGGTTACTACGAAACCCCCCTGTGATGTATTTTCCATGGTACAGTCTCCCTGTTGGCAGACCCATATCTCCCTTGGGCAGAGCTCCCTCTGCCCCAGTCGCTGTGTTGTAGAGCTCTCATGCTAGTTACGTCGCTCCCCCCCTCAGGGTGGTGGGAACTACATGACATCTTGTGGGGCATTGGAGGAGGTTACTTGCAAACTGATGCACCTGCTTGCACCTGCATCGACAGTTCATGTAACACGGTTCAGCTGTTGTGGCGTTTTTCTTTAGGGACCCCTAGTGTCACTACATTGACACAACGCTGAGTGAGTGACAGAAGGGGAAAGTCTTGGTTACTGTTGTAACCTCTGTTCCCTGATGGAGGGAACGAGACATTGTGTCACCTTGTCACAATGTTGTACTAGCCACTGAAATGGCAGGGACATTGTCTCGGCTCCTCAGCGCAAAACCTGAACGAATGGCCACATTCCAGCTCCTTATATACCCGTATGTCTGGGGGATTGGCAAGCAAATTCCACTTGCCAATTCTCATAGGCCTTTTCTCAAAGATTCTCAAAGACCCCTAGTGTCACTACATCGACACAACATCTTGTTCCCTCTATCAGGGAATGGAGGTTACAACAGTAACCGAGACGATTCTTTGAAGTAATTTGAAGCACCATGCAAATACAGAATGATACATAAATATGGTAATTGGTATACTGTATTGCACTAAACTGTAATATACTGTACCATGGCTTTGATAAAAGTTATGTGAATATGTCTTTTAGGTGCTTTGTCTATGACGGTATGCTCCGTGCATCTGCGGTTGAAATATGAAGTAGCTTATATGTAGCAAACTTCTTTTGGCATATAGCCTGTAGTGTAAATTTCTACTTTCTCTAATATGTAGCTTTTAGTTTGCTACAATTTTTGAGTAGCTTACTCAAAAATGTCTTACTCTTACAGTCTCCTCTAACACTCTTGATAGTGTTGCCCCCCTTCGATTAAAGAAAATTCAAGAAAAAAGCCCTGCAACATGGTACAATGATCACACTCATGCTCTCGAGAACAGCTCAGAAAATAGAGCGCAAGTGGAAGAATATAAAATTAGAGGTATTTTGCTGTGTACGGAATTATAGTGTCTGTAGCTACAGACAGGCACTAAAAGCTGCCAGGTCAGCATATTTTTGCAAACTCCTAGAAAATAACCATAACAATCCTAGCTGTTTATTCAGTACTGTGGCTAAATTAGTTAGAAAGAAAGCATAGACTGAACCAGATATTCTGTCGCAGCACAATAGTAATGACTTCATGAATTTCTTTACTGATAAAATTGAAATAATCAGAAATAAAATTGGAACAATGCAATCAACTGTTACAGCACCTCAGAAAACAGTATCTCATCATTTTCCTCAATAGCAACTTCAATCCTTCACTATCATAGGTCATGAAAAGCTAGCAAAACTTATCAAAAAATCAAATAATCAAATGCAACAACATATTTTAGATCCAATACCAGCTAAGCTCTTAAAAGAGGTATTCCCTGCAATCTCAGAACCTCTTCTTAATATTATTAACTCCTCACTATCCTTAGGACATGTCCCAAGAAACATTAAAATGGCAGTTATCGAACAGCTTATTAAGAGCTTGATCCTGTAGAATTGGCTAATTACAGACCGATTTCAAATCTACCATTTATGTTGAAAATACTAGAAAAGGTAGTGTCCTCCCAAATATGTTCATATCTACAGAGAAATGGTATATATGAACAATTTCAGTCAGGATTTAAGCCCATCACAGCACAGAGACTGCACTTATCAGAGTTACAAATCACTTACTCTTATCATCTGATCATGGCTGCATTTCTCTTCTGTTGCTTTTAGATCTTAGTGCTGCCTTGGCTATTCTCTTGAATAGGCTGTAGAATTATGTTGGCATTAGTGGACTTGCATTAGCATGGTGTAGGTCCTTGTGGCATGGGGGGCGTGGTCGTGTGTCGGTCTGCGGGACAGAGAGAGAGCGGTAAGGCTTGTCACCTGGTTTGTAATTATCTCTAACACCTGTGTCTTGTTGTAGTGATACGGAGAGAGACATTTAAACATTTACATTTATACATTTGGCAGACGCTTTTATCCAAAGCGACTTACAGTGCACTTATTACAGGGACAATCCCCCCGGAGCAACCTGGAGTTAAATGCCTTGCTCAAGGACACAATGGTGGTGGCTGTGGGGATCGAACCAGTGACCTTCTGATTAACAATCATGTGCTTCAGCCCACTACACCACCACCACTCCATTTAAAGGGGGCGCCAAGTGTCGAGAGAGGTAGAGAGAGTGTCCAGAAAGCACGACAGCAAAGAGAGTGTGTCCCAGCTAGAGTGCTCACATAGAAATAAACATAAATAATATTGAATGTTACCGTCGATTCATTGTTTCACCAAAGGTTAATTAAAGGTCTGACCTTGAACCTGCCTCGTTGTCTCCTGACTCCTCCATTGCTCTAATCAAACCTGTTCACAGTGGTGCCAAAACCCGGGTTTGGAGGAGAGCGCCACTATGGAGTCTTCACCGCTGGCCGAAGTTATCAACGCCCTCACCAACATCCAGCAGACCCAACACCATGCCCTCTTGGAGGTTCGCCAGGAACAAGAACAATGCTTTCAAGCCTTGCTCCAGGCACAAGCCGAGGACTGGCAAGCGCTGTGGAGCCTGATCTCCAGGGAGGGGGCTGGTGCTGCGTCCTCCTTGGAGCCCGCCTCACCGCTGGCCCTTGTGAAAATGGGGCCAAGCGATGATCCGGAGGCCTACATCGACCTATTTGAGAAAATCGGCTCCGCCTCCAGAGCCTTCCACGGCTCTGCCTCCTGAGCCTCCCTCAGCTCTGCCTCCTGAGCCTTCTACGACATCGCCTCCTGAGCCTTCCACGGCTCCGCTTCTACGGCTCCACCTCCTGAGCCTCCCACGGCTCCGCCTCCTGAGCCTTCTATGACATCGCCTGCTGAGCCTTCCACGGCTCTGCTTCCTACGGCTCCACCTCCTGAGCCTCCCACGGCTCCACCTCCTGAGCCTTCCTCGGCTCCGCCTCCTGAGCCTCCCATGGCTCTGCCTACCATGGCTCCATCTCCAGAGCCTTCTATGGCTCTGCCACCTGAATCTTCCCCGGCTCCGCCCTCCATGGCTCCGCCACCTGCAACTTCCATGGTTCCGCCTACCACGGCTCCGCCCTTGGAGTTCTCCATGGCTGTGGCCTGAGGCCGACTCCCAGACCTCCCGAACCTGTTCTGTGGCCGACTACCAGGCCTCCAGACCCAGACCCTACCCTGTGGCTGGCTCCCAGGCCTTCTGAACCTGTCCTTGCCCTGTGGCCAGCTCCCAGGCCTCCTGAACATGTCCCTGTCCTGTGGCCACCTCCCAGGCCACCTGACCCAGTCCCCGTCATGTGGCCCTCTTGGACTGCCTGTCTGCCCCTTGTGCCCTTGTGGACTGCCTGCTTGCCCTCTGTGCCCCCTTGGACTGCCTGCTTGCCCTATGTGCCCCCGTGGACTGCCTGCTTGCCCTTTGTGCCCACTTGGACTGTCTGTTTGCCCCTTTTGCCCCCTTGGACTGTCTGTTTGCCCTTGTGCCCTCCTTGGTCTGCCTTCCCCCCTCCTCACTCCTTGGACGATTTCGTTTTTTTTCTTCTTGTGGGTATTTTTTCTCTTTTTTTTTCAGGAGCGTCTGTAAGCCCCTCCTTTGAGGGGGGGTTATGTCACGATCCCCTGTTGTCTGCCCCGTGTTTCACTTGTCAACTGTCTTAAAACTACACTTCCCATAGTTCCCTGCCCTCATCACTGCCAGCAGTCACTCAGTGTTCTCACCTGTGTCCCGTTTGATCATCACTCTCCCTGTGTATTTAAACCCTGTTTGTTCCCCAGTCATTGTCGATCATTGAATGTAGATGTTTGGATGTGAATGTTTTAAGTGAATGTTTATGCCTTGTATATTCTGGTCTGTGTTCCTGCCTGAGCCCGTCGTGGATGTTTTGTTTGTTCCAGTTGTGTTTGTCTAGTTATTTACAATAAAACCGCATTTAGATCCCCACTCCTCGTCTGCCCTTGTCTGCCTTCGTAACAGGAGGGTAGAGTCACATGGGGTAACCTCCTCCTGGTCACTATAATGTGGTTCTTGCTCTCAGTGGGGCAAGTGGTGAATAGCGTGAAGCCTCCACACATGCTATGTCTCCATGGTAACGTGCTCAACAAGCCACGTGACAAGACTGTCTCAAACGTGTAGGCAACTAAGATTTGTCCTTCGCCACCCGGAATGAGGCGAGTCACTACGCCACCACGCGGACTTAGAGTGCATTGGGAATTGGGCATTCCAAATTGGGGAGAAAAGGTGAGGGAAAAAAAATCTGTTTACTACAAACAAAGCTTTAAATGGTCTAGCTCCACAGTACTTAAGTGACCTTCTGACATGCTATATTCCATCACGTTCATTACGATCACAAAATTTTGGCTTGTTAATAGTTCCTAGAATATCAAAATCCACCAAAGGAGGCAGATCCTTTTCCTGTTTGCCTCCTAAACTATGGAATAGTGTCCGTAACACTGTTTAGGATGCAGACACACACACTTAGTTTAAGTCTAGACTAAAGGCTCATCTATTTAGCCAGGCATACACCTAATTTATCCATCAACTCACAATTAGGCTGTTGTTAGGTCTGCTGGAACCAGAAACATCTATCATGACATATAACTCTGGATAAAATTGAATAACATCTATGCTAATATTATTCTATTTGTTTCCATTTGTTACCAGAGCCGGCCAGACCAGCTCCATTCCCACTTGTTGAACTCCACTGCTATGTGTCTTTGAGTGATGATGACTAAATGCATCCGGTGCTAGCCAGACATCACTTCAGTCAATTACGATGGACTTCAGAGGATGAACTGATGCCAAGTCCAGCTGTAAGACATTGGATACTTCATATGACAATGCCTGAACATTGGATTTAGGATGAACCCTACCGAACCTCACTGAAATGACCTGCAGGTTGAACTGCAATGCACCTCGTTGATCTCTGATGGACTACACTCTTGAAATGGAAAACATAGACTATCATTTAATTGCTAATGAAAGCCTTCATTTGTCAACTAACAAAGGACAATGTATCTATGTGAACTTCTGCAGTTATCCAGGATGGACTTCAAAGAAATTTGTCATTAATCTTACACTTCATACATTTTTATTTTATTTTTTTAATACTGGACCTTAACAATTGCTTAGATTACTAATCCTAAATCATGACCTACACTGCACATAAATAACTAATATTGGCATTGTATTCATGCTGGTTAGTCAGAGGGAAACTCACTGAGCCTGGTTTCTTCGTAGGTTATTTTTCTCCATTAATCAACATCTTATGGTGTTTTGTGTTCCTTGCCACAGTCACTTTCAGCTTGCTCACAGGGGTTCTAAATATAATTTTTATTTAATTATTTAATTTGTATACATAATTTACAGTACAATCATATTTAGTCTAACTACACAATGATCACTCTCAGACTTTATAGTTATTACAGTTAAAATTTTTTGTTAATGCATGATTTTCTGTGACTATGTCTTTCAGCCCTGGGTAAAGCAAAGAAACCCAAAACACACTATTACCAGAATTTCCAAAAATAACAAACGTGATCTAAAGATTTTCTTCATGTGAAATACACTACACAGCATGTTATATTGTATGTGGGGGAGGGGGACACTTGCATCTCAGCAGAAAGCGTCAATCACGTGACAGGCTAGTGGTCGGAGAACTACACCTTTCCTCCCATTTGGAAAAACAAGACACAATGGATGACACTCGTCTCATCATGGAGGTGGAAAAACATAATGTTCTCTATAAAAAGATTTAAATGTAAAGAAAAGGCATGAGAGGCAATTTTCTGTGCTGGTTTATAATCATGCTCAGCCGTTATTTATTTTTAATTTTTTATTTTTTTTAATGCCTGATAGAAAAGTATCTACCTTTTTGGAGCAATAATACTTTAGGCTATTGCAGAATAGTCCCATTAGTAACATATACACTTCAGAAAATTGAGTTCACAACTATGTCTCAGCTTAAAAGTTACAAGAACCAAATCAATCCGGAACATTGTATCTCAAAACGAGTACAATGTGGCCCTCTATGCACTACTGAAATCCCGATGTGGCCCCTTTACCAAAATAGTTGTTCAGCCCTGCTCTAAGGAGAGAGCTGAGTCAGGCAATGTGAGGGGAGGATGGATGTCATTTATGATTTACCCAGTACTCCCCTCAGGGATCAGCACCTGGGAGGAAATAAGAACAGTGATGTATATAATAGGAGGAGAAGTAATTAGTCAAACAAACAAAGAAAGAAATAATTCACAAGGACAATAAATGGGTAAAGAATAACATCATGAATAATTGAGTGGGGTGGGAGGTGCAGAGGAAAATTAAAGGTCTTTTTGTACAGTTATGCGCTTCATGATTGAGAACACTAATTTAATACAAGCAAACTGTCTCTCAAAAACATATAAGGATGTCTTGAATCCGCTAGATGCAACAATGCTAGTAACGTTATCTCATGAGCAAATACATATACATATTATGAGGGCCAAACTGGAAATATATCAAATCTGAATATATAAATGTTAATCATGAATATATAGGTCATGATTTATTTCTTTAACTATAAATTTGAATATGTACTTGCAAGTCATAGTATATGAATATAATTCTGAATATTTCAAAATAAATAAAGTTATTATTTATTAATATAAAGAAATGTTATCTATATAATGTTTAGAAATAAATAAAAAAAAAACACATTGTTAAATGTTTCAAAATGAATAATGTTCCAGAAATGGAGAAATAAATGAAGGAAATGAAAATTGAAATTCTGGGGGCAACATTTTGAGTGTTTTTGCAGCTGAAATGATTCTGGCATTTCCTCTCCCCAGTAACATCATAAAAAAATTAATTGTCAGCATGAAGATAAAATTGTCATTTATCTTACTAATGTCTGACCCCTCTCATCTCTGGGTCTGTGAGTGAGTCTTATATAGAGATAACATTACACTTGCTTGGCACACTGAACGATTTATTGACTGACTGATTGCTTCAGTCTCACACCTACAGGCAACACCTGCTATACAGGCAGTGTACTTCTGTCAAGCATAACATTTTAATTGAAGTCTTAGACTCTTTTCTCTGGCACTTCCCTTTATCTATTTTGTATCTCTTTCTTACACTAACACACTCAGGCATGTAGCTCTTTGGTCATACAGGAAACCACCATTTCTGTCCGTCACCTCTGCGGTAGTCAACCAACATCCTCATTTACATTTGAAGATTTTCATTTCCATTTCGTCTTGTTTTTCGCAATGAAAGGAAATAAAGGCATTACCTTTTCTGCCTATCAGGGAAGCTTACTAACTTTACTGCCTCTGAAGACAGGAGATAATGCACAAGAGAAAATGAGGCAGCCATGTGTCAGAACACAGCAGAGACGCATTAACATCTGCAAGTCACAGGCTCAGCATAGGCAAGCATTTACCCCCTCTAATCAGGTCCTTCAGACCTCTCTTTGTTCTTACATCTCTCAAGATGGATGAGGATGAGAATAATCATGAGATCTTTCACTTCGTTGCTTTTCAAAATTCAAAATGATTAAATTAGGGGTTTCCTGATAATGGTCATTAACAAATGTTAATGTCAAAATGCTAATAATAATAATAATAAGAAATAAACATACAAATAGACAGTGGGTTGCTTGTTGGTAGTGTAAAGTAAATGGTGCTCCATATGCCTTTAATGATGTAAACATTTAGTAACTGAAACATGAATCTACATTGGACTACAAAAACAAAATAAACACAGAGAGGGGTCTATGCCTCCTCATTTCAGACGTTCACCACACGCCACTGGTGAGTGGGTTTTGACCTCAAAATGCCCTTTACAATGCTTTCTCTTTTAGAATCACTCATCGCTATTACCCATTGCTTTTACTGTAGCATTCTACACTGAAATGTGCTTGCCAAGATATATGCATTGTGGATGCACATGTGGAGAAATGCAGTAAAATTAGTTGGATTTGCCGCGTTCAATTCAAATTCAAAGGAATTTAGCTGATTCAGTCAAATCCCTGTTTAGACAGAAAGCTCGATTTTAGATTTGGTAGCCTAACCGTGCGCTCAGACCAGAGGCGGCGAGAGCATCAAAATTCGCTCTGGCTGCCCTCCCAACAACGCTATCGAAAATTTGTGGACGCTCTAACATATTTGAAATAGGTGGCAACATTCGTTGAGTATGCTTGGTTTTGTGAACTATTTTAAAGGAGCCACATAATCAGTTTCTCCACCATTTTGTCTTAGGAACTAATTTTTGGTGGGAACCAAAGTTTACATGGATGTGTTCTCTAGACTTCGCTAGAGCGGAGCACTTCTATACTCCAATAGGTTGCTGCCGAACTGAGTCAAAGCTCATTACCATAATGTTGGATGCACTTGAACATTCCTCTGACGCCACGCTGCTTATCGCCATCGAGAGACGCTGGCTCTCATAGAAAATGAATGACTTCCCGTCAATTTGACGCTCTCGCCGCCTCTGGTCTGAACGCATGGTTAGTCACCATTCACATTTATCTTATAGTAAAAAAACAATTGTTCCACGGAAAGTCAGATATGTTTGGGATAACATGATGAGGGGGAGTACATGAAGACAGAATTTTAATTGGGGAGACTATCCCTTTAAGATATAACTCAGAAGTGTTTAATCAGACACACAAGTTCAGTATATCAATAAAACATTTAGACACATGGCCTTCATCATACCAGACAAAAGGAAAATGTTTTATTCCACTTATATACTCTGCATACTCGACCACACAAAGGGTGGTGGTTCTCAGTCATTCTTCTTTCTTTGCCTCTCTTTCTAAAGCCAAAGATGGGGAGCAGAGATCCAAATAGGTCAATAAAATACGTGTTTATGCTCTCCGAGCACCCTCACCACCACTGCTACATTAATATTCAGACCATCTGCACAGCTAAACACGCTAGCACACAAGAACATCTTCCATGAATTGTTTGTTTATAATTCAGTTCTCTTAGATACATCTTGCTTGCCACAATGGTAATTTGATTTTTCTCCCCTTTCAATATTAAAATACCTATTTTAACTTGACAATAACACTGTTTTAAATGCAAATATTCATAGACATTTGTTAGATGCAGTTTTGCTAGTGCACAGAGTGTCCATATGTATTTTTTTCCTCTTAGAGAGCGTTGAATTTGCATTGAAATAGAATTGTTCACTGTCAATGCATTCTAAACGCAACAAAGAAGATAAATATGTATGACATATTGTCTGGATTGGCAGTCTTTGTAAGTCAAAACCAAACCAATAGCTTTTCTCCCTATAAAAAAACCATCCTATTCATACATACACTGATCAGCCACAACATTAAAACCACTGACAGGTGAAGTGAATAACATTTATTATCTTGTTACAATGGCACCTTTCAAGGGGTGGGATATGTTAGGCAGCAAGTGAACAGTCAGTTCTTGTATTTCACGTTTTGGAAGCAAGAAAAATGAGCAAGCGTAAGGATCTGAGCAACTTTGACAAGGGCTAAATTGTGATGGCTAGACGACTGGGTCAGAGCATCTCCAAAATGGCAGGTCTTGTGGGGTGTTTCCGGTATGCTGTGGTTAGTACCTACCAAAAGTTGTCAAAGGAAGGACAAACAGTGAACTGGCGACAGGGTCATGGGTGCCCAAAGCTCACTTATTCACATGGGGAGCAAAGGCTAGCCCGTCTGGTCTAATCCCACAGAAGAGCTACTGCAGCACAAATAGCTGAAAAACGTAATGCTGGCCATGATAGAAAGGTGTCAGAACACACAGGTGCATCGCAGCTTGCTGCATATGGGGCTGCGTAGCCACAGGCCAGTCAGAGTGCCCATGCTGATCCCTGTTCATTGCCAAAAGTGCCTACAGTGGGCACGTGAGCATCAGATCTGGATCATGAAGCAATGAAAGAAGGTGGCCTGGTCTGATGAATCAAGTTTTCTTTTAGATCATGTGGACGGTCAGGTGTGTGTGCATTGTTTACCTGGGGAAGAGATGGCAGCAGGATGCACCATGGGAAGAAGGCAGGCCGGCGGAGGCAGTGTGATGCTCTCGGCAATGATCTGCTGGTAATGCTTGGTTCCTGGCATTCATGTGAATATTACTTTGACATGTACCACCTACTCAAACATTGTTGCAGACCACGTACACCCCTTCATGGCAACGGTATACCCTGATGGCAGTGGCCTCTTTCAGCTGGATAATGCGCCCTACTACATTGTAAAAATTTATCAGGAACATGATAAATTGTTCAAGGTGTTGACTTGGCCTCCAAAGTCCCCAAATCTCAATCCGATTGCGCATCAAGGGGATGTGCTGGACCAACAAATTCAATCCATGGAGGCCCCACATTGTAACTTTTTACTTATTTTAAACCTAAAATATCAGGATTATAATGGATGAAGACATATATAAAATATTCACTGGCCTGGAGGTGTAATTCCTATTTAAAAAATTCATTAAATGCACATGAGTATCTATTAATACTGCCTTGTGACATAATTGAAGGTAAAGAATCAAATATATGACTTATGCTTGTGAGAGAGCGTGAGCGTGAATTAGATAGGGTTGAAAAAACTGACTACACAGAGTAAATTATGGATGGAAATGTGAGAGGAGGACCTGTGAGCCAGCCATATAGAGTTGAACCAACAGTGGAGGAAAAGCCAATAAATTGATGTACATATTGGCCATGGCAGGAAATGATTAGCCTGGATGACCTCTTTATAAACTTTCCCCACTTTTGCAACAAAAAAGAGGAAATCAGAAACAGGGCAATGGAAGAAGTAAATATTTATGCTAAACAATGCTGCATTAAAGGGATAGTTCACCAAAAAATGTAAATTCACAAATCATTTACTCACGCTCATGCCTTCCCAGATGTGTATGGCTTTCTTTCTTCTGCAGAACACAAACAAAAATGTTTAAAAGAATATATCAGCTATATCAGTCCTTACAATGCAAATTAATGGGGACCAGACCTTTGAAGCTAAAAAACAAACAAACAAACAAACAAAAAAACATAAAGGCAGCAAACAATTAATCCACAAGACTCTAGTGGTTTAACCAATTTCTTCACAATATGACAGGTGTGGGTGAGAAACAGATATATTTTTAAGTCCTTTTTACTATAAATCTCAACTTTCACTTCCAATCTGATCTTTGTTTTTGTTCTGTAGAAGAAAGTAAGCCATATCACATCTAGGATTTCATGAGGGTGAGTAAATTATGAGATAATTTTCATTTTGGGTATACTATCCCTTTAACATTATTTCTGTTTTATATATTTATATATATATATATAACATTTGCTCATCCAATGGTGTAAGTTTGGGGTGGGACTATCTGTTTGCCTGACCTGTGGCAGACGGGATTAGTGTTTGGGAAACATGTTTGAAAACAGTCCTTAATTTTGCCATTCCGCTTGGTGACACCAGTGGTGCAGAAATTACACATGTCGTTTTTAATATGTTATTGTTTAATTCAATTAAAATGTCTTAGAGCTATGCTGGTGTTCTTAGCATAAAACTTAAGCTATCACTTGATAACAGAAATCCTTAATCACCTGACCTTAAAGGCATTGTTCACCCAAAAATGAAAATGCTCTCATCATTTACTCACCCTCATCCAATTCCAGATGTGTATGACATTCTTTCTTCTGCAGAACACAAACAATGATTTTTAGAAGAATATTTCAGCTCTGTCAGTCTATACAATGGCCAAAACTTTGAAGTTCCAAAAAGCATACAAAGGCAGCATAAAAGTAATCCATACAACTCCAGTGGTTAAATCCATATTTTCAGATGCGATATGATAGGTGTGGTTAACAGATCAATACTAAAGTCAGTAAGCACCTTGCATCAGGTTCATCATATGGTCTTGTCATTAACAATCAAGTATGCAGAGACAATTTTCATCTTTGGGTAAACTATCACTTTCAAGCAGTTCACTATTTTGGGCTGGGAGAAAAATATTGTTTACATTCTCTATGCTGATTTGTGCTCCCAGCATGCAGGGAGGAGTTGCAGTGTTCCACATTTTTTCTATTAGGGATTTAATTGGGCTTTTTCAACTTCAGGAGTTAGAATGAATTGTCTCTTGTTAAGTTTTAGTTTCATTTTCAGGTGTAAGTTTTTAGAACATTTTCAGAAATCAATGGTTGTTCTGATTCATTACTGTGGATATGCCATGAGACATGGTTTGTCTCATTTTGTCGCCATTGTCTTATCCGTAATATTTCACCCTAAAATGAAAATACTTCAATTCTGACCCATGACATTCCACACAAGAAACTTGTGCTTTGTCATGTGAATAAGTGTCACAGTCTGACATTCAAGGACTCTTATTTTGAAGTTCTCTCCTGCACTACGTTTCCCAGAAGTCACTGCCCTGATCACTCCCTCATTATCCCCACATGTATGTCATTCCCTTATTAAATTCCAAGTGTATATATACCCTCTAGTTTTGTCAGTAGTTGTCAGTCCTTGAATTGTATTGTTGCGTTTGTTCGGCTCCAGCGTTTGTTCGGCTCCAGCGTTTGTTCGGCTCCAGCGTTTGTTCGGCTCCAGCGTTTGTTCGGCTCCAGCGTTTGTTCGGCTCCAGCGTTTGTTCGGCTCCAGCGTTTGTTCGGCTCCAGCGTTTGTTCGGCTCCAGCGTTTGTTCGGCTCCAGCGTTTGTTCGGCTCCAGCGTTTGTTCTTAAAGGATTTAAAGTTCCTACTCCTGTGTCTCCTCTTGACTCCTAGGACACCAAACATTACAATAAGTCTTTTATAGATGCTTTGTATTTGACCGTATTCAGCAAAAGAAATTCATACACATCTGGGGTGGCATGAGGGTGAGGAAATAATCAGAGAATTTTTATATATCTATCCCTCACTTTGAATTGTAATTAAAAATCAAGTATGTATAACAATGTTTTTGTGAATGGGAAATGTTATATTTCCACAAGTGACCCATTAGCACTCTGCATTCTTTAGCTATGGCATCCAGTCAAGCTGCTGTTTTAGAGGAGTCTCAAAAGAGTCCATGGAGTTGTCTCATGTTAAATGCAACAAATAATATCATAGATGTGATCCACAGAATTGCATTCCACTCAATTTAATTTATCATGTCTGCACATCGAATGTTCATAAACCCTGCTTTTCCCAAAGACTGTTCCACATAACCACATTACTGTTTTGTACAAGCACGTTACTTTGAAAATTCTTATCAAAGATGACTTAATATACCAACTGGTGCCTATTCACCAGGTCTTTTTAACATGACTGGTGGCAATTAAGAGTGTGCAGTTAAGAAGCCTGGGAACCCTCTTAAGAAGACACAACTTATAAGAACTTAAAGTGGGAAAGCTACATTGCCAATTATTTAATATTTCATTGTCAAATTAAATTGATTTTTTTTCCAGAAGTTATTCCCTCTTTGCTGCTAAAACCAAGATGTAACACTCCCAGCCTCAACTTTCTTAAAATAATAAAAATATAAATGGATAAAACCTATTTGTCTTTAAAATTAAAAAGCAGAGAAAGAAAATTCAGCTATATACATTGAAGCCTCAAGCAGAAAAAATCAGGGCCAAATATGTTGAGATGTTGCATTTTAATAAAATTTGAAAATATGATTTAAAATCAAAACATTTCTAAATAATAGAATGCAGCATTTTATTGTTATTATTGTTATTATTATTATTTTTATTTGCATCTTTTATACTTTTGTTTGTGAAAGAGCCAAATGAAAACACTGGCTGAAAATTTTGCAGTTGCTTGAAGTACATTTGTAAATCCACAGTACACTGGGATTAGAGTTTGGCAAGAGTAGTCTAATCATTGTTCTTTAAAAACTTAAGGTACAAACTTGCAGAAGTACATCATAACTCAAAATCAATGTGATATTAGAGCAAGTGATAATGTGATTTTCTGTTTTGTCTTTGTGGTTGTAATTGTTCTTGTTGGGAATGGAGATTTTATAAAATCCTCTGGGGAAGGTGAAATGATGAGAGCAATACCTCATTAAATGAACAAAACTGTTTTTTGTTGTTCCAAACATCTGTCCCAAAAGACTGTATTGATCGTAATAAATAAGTTTGTTTATAAAAAGTGTGCTGTAGATTCAAAAGACAATTAGGTTATAGAAAGAGGAAAGTTTTGTTTGCCTGGGGAAAACATTTCTGTTTTATTTCTTTTGATATCTTCAATTTGTATTATATGCCATTATATTAGAAAAGATAAAGGTGAACTCTAACTGCTAATACCTCTTCTAACATTCTGCTCTCACTACCCTTGACGGCTAGGCGTACCATGGGTAAACAGAGATCCCCCAGGTGGAAAAAGTGGTTGCGGTGCACCTATGCCCACAAAATGTGGCCACCTGGCGGGATCGCCCAGCACTACCCTCCTAGTTCATAAACAGAAATATACAGGTAAATAAATGTAATTTAGTATTTAGAAGCAATGGAACATTTTCTTCTACCCTCCAAGGCCTCAGCACAGATGCCTCGGGACGCAACCTTGCCTCCCAACTCAATACTACCTGATCCCCCCACTGCGAAGCCCCACCAGGTACGTCAAAGCAATCGTCCCCTTAGTGCCCCTTGCATGGAGCTTGAACATGCGGCCTTCGCTCTCCAACTCGTGGCCAGGACCATCCAACTCGGCTACGTGATTCAGTTCGCAGGCGCCTGACCTGTTTCAGTGGCATCCGCTTCACTTCGGTTCGTGGCGAGAAAGCCAACACCCTGCGGGCGGAAATTGCAAACTTTTTACAAAAGGATGTGATAGAGCCTGTCCCTCCAGCCAAGATGGAGAAGGGTTTCTACAGCCCTTACTTCATCGTATCCAAAAATGGAGGTGGGTTGCTGCCAATCTTGGACCTGGGTGTTCTCAACCGGGCCTTACACAAACTCCCATTCAAGATGCTAACGCAGAGACATATTCTAACATGCGTTCGGCATCAAGATTGGTTCGCAGAGGTCTTGCCCCAAAACAGACCCTTCCTATGGTTCGCATTTGTGGGCGGGGCGTATCAGTACAAGGTCCTCCCCTTCAGATTGTCCCTGTCCCCTTGTGTCTTCACAGAAGGTTACAGAGACAGCCCTTGCCCCGCAAAGGGAAGTGGGCATCCACATACTCAATTACCTTGACGACTGGCTGATTCTAGCTCACTCTGGAGAGATACTGTGTGCCCACAGGGACCAGGTGCTCAGGCACCTCAGCCATTTAGGGCTTCGGGTCAGCTGGGAAAAGAGCAATTCACCTCATTCAAACTCACTCTAAAGCAGTTCCAGAGGCTCCTGTGGCATATGGCATCCTCAGTAGAGGTCGCACCGCTCGGGTTGATGCATATGAGATCAATTCAGCACTGGCTTCAGACTCCAGTCCCGAGATGGGCATGGCGCCACGACACATACCTTGTGACCTTCACACATTTCTGCCATCAGCTATTAAACCCCTGTTTAATAGACCTCTGTTTTCTGCGGACAGGAGTCCCCCTGTAGTAGGTGTCCAGATGCGTTGTGGTCACCACAGACACTCTAAATTGGGTTGGGGTACCGTGTGCAATGGGTTCGCAGCCGCCGGCTCCTGGACAGGACCATGGCTACGTTGGCACATCAACTGCCTAGAGTTGCTGGCTGTTTTTCTGCTCTACGGAGGTTTCTCCCGCAAGTACGTCTTGATCTGTTAAGACAGCACCGCGACGGTAGCGTACATAAATTACCAAGGCGGCGTGCGCTCTCATCAAATGTCCCAACTCGCCCGCCATCTCCTCCTCTGGAGTCATCAGCAGCCTCTCATAACCCGGGCAGCCTCAACATGGCAGGCAACACTCAGTGGGGAGTGGAGGCTCCTCTCCCAGGTGTTCCAGCTGATTTGGGACCAATACGGCGAAGCACAGGTAGACCTGTTTGCTTGCCAGGAAAACTCCCATTGCCTGATCTGGTACTCCCTATCGGAGGCTCCCCTCGGGACAGATGCGCTGGCACACAGCTGGCCCTGGGGGCTGTGCAAGGTCAGGGAGGATGGGAAAAAAGTCATTTTAGTGGCTTCTTACTGGCCCACTCGGACTTGGCTCTCGGACCTCACACATGGTCCATGTGGGCATTTGGAGAGCCCCCTTCAAGCTTCTAGATTCAGTTGAGCTAAAATCCCTCTCCCTAAAGATGGCCCTCCTGATTGCTCTCGCTTCCATCAAGAGGGTTGGGGACCTGCAAGCAATCTCTGTCAATGACACATGCCTGGAGTTCGGTCATGTCATCCTAAGACCCCAACCGGGCTATGTGCCCAAGGTTCCTACGTCCCCCTTCAGGGACCAGGTATTGAACCCGCAAGCGCTGCCCCGGGAGGAGACAGACCCAGCCTTACCGTTGCTGTGTCCAGTGCGTGCTTTGTTCACCTATTTGGTGTCTAGGTTACTGTTGTAACCCCTGTTCCCTGATGGAGGGAACGAGATGTTGTGTCCCTCTTGCCACAACACTGTACCAACCGCTGTAACGGCCGAACCTTTTTCTCGGCTCCTCAGTGCAAAACCTGACTAAACAGATGCACGATTCCCTCCTTTTATACTCGTATGTCCAGGGGAGGGACATGCAAATTCTGTTTGCCAATTTCTCATTGCCCTTTTCTCAAAGTTCAGAGGCAACCAAAGCTCTCAAGAGAGACACCTAGTGTCCACAGCATCTCGTTCCCTCAATCAGGGAATGGGGGTTACAACAGGGTTACAATGTGACATTTTTGCTTCTTTTTTTAAATAAAAAGAATGACAAGTCATATATAATTTTTGTGGTAATCAACATTATTCTAAAAATGTTGTTTATTGAGCTTAACTTGTATTGAATCCGGAATACTCCTTAAAGGACTATTTATATTTCTTGGGCGAAAAACATTCTTATAAAACTTATGGTGTAAACAGGACTTGTTTGCAATCAATTTAATTTTCCTGAACAAGTTGATGTTGAATTGCCAACAATTTCCTGGTTAAAAGCAACAATTTCTACTGTTGACTTTTCATAGAGTAATTTTGATAAATTTTGGAATGGGGCAGAGAAGCTAGAGCATCCAGTGATGAGTCAGTACATATGGCCCAGATTCAGAAGGAATATTCTTTCAAGTGTTGTCATTTTCAATCTGAATCATCAAGTCTAGTCTGTGTTTTAGAGGCAATATAGGGGTCAAACCTACAAAGTGTAGTTCATACAGGATGACTCATTTTACCCTTTATGAATCCCTTTACCAATCAGTCAAACTATCTTACCATTTCAGTACAATGACCTTCTTTAATGGTGCATCTTGCAAGATTAATTTGCTGAATATAAACACAAATAGTATGAAAATATTAGAAAATAATGAAAAAACACAAAACCTAGGCCTGTTATACTATGATAAAGTGTATGCGCAGGTAAGATAGGGTTTCTATTTGCATAATACACTCTCAAAGCGCCACAGCAGTGAACACTGCATTGTGCGACATACTTCGTTAAAAAGACATAAAGCAAGATGTAATACAGGTTACGCAGCTTTTAATAATGAAACACATTTTTGTCACAGCTTAAAAGAATCTCTTTAAGCAGGGATATGGCATTGTCCTTTGTTGAACTCCTTCCTCATTTTCTTGTTGACTGTCTGATCCTGCATCAAAGTGTGGAAGAGTGACAAAGTGTAATTGGGAGAAACTAGCTTTCTTAAGTTACACTACGTGTCCACTGGCGCGGAACAAAAATGCTGCCATAATTTCAAGCTTGATTTCACATCCTAGTTCCCTGCGCATGTGTCAAGCGCTAGGAAGTGTAATCGAGCCTGAAATCCTGATCACCGTGGAGACTACAGATGGCAAGATTTATAGTGGAAAAGGAGGTACATTTTGGTCTGTTCTCACCCAAAACCGACCGGATCGCTTTAGAAGACATGGGTTTGATTATCTCTATGCTGCCTTTGTGTCCTTTTTGAATCTTAAAAATTTGGTCTCCATTCACTTGCATTGCATGGACATATTAACATCATATATCCATCAAAATATCATTGTTTCACAGAGAGTTTGAGGTGGAGTAAATGATGAGAAAATTATAATTTTTGGGAGATAATATTCTTTTAAGACATCAACCTGTTTGGTTGAGGTTAAATTTTTTTGTGAGAACAATTATAATACACATTTTTTTAACTCAGTTACAGCCTAGCCACAATAAAATCATGCAAGCTTCATTTGAAAAGTGGATTAAATGTAGTGTTAATTATGTGATTTATGCAATAGGTATATGTGATTTAAAGGTGATGTATGTAATTTCTGCATTACTAGTGGCACCAAACGCTTGACGCTGGGGCTCAGAGCTGGGCCCAGGTTGAGGCAGAGCTGCCTGTTGTTTAGGCGCAAGGGGACGCCCTCGGCGGGCAGGCAGAGCACGGACTTCAGCAATTTGTTGCTTTTTGTTTTTTTTAAGAAGGGTTTGTCTGCATCCTGCAAGACTACAAGTTTACATGTTTTATAGTTTTTACATGTATAGAGTTCAGTTTTTTTCATATTTGGGTTTATATATAAATTCTAAGAACAGTGTTGCAAAGTGTATTATACAAAGGATTTTTTTATGGACAAATTTCTCGTTTTCTGATATATTTGGGTTTTTTAAACAAAGTAAAATTTCACACGGTTCTAAGCGTATGGTTTGTCACTTACTAGACCATCTCATTCTAGAGCTGAATGTTGAGGAGGAGTCTAGCCTACACTCTGTTGAGGAGGAGTCTGGCCGCACTGAGGAAGTCCTCGAAGCACTTACCATGCTCTGCGTTACCGGTGTAAGGGGTGTGGTTTGTGTGGTGCATCCGGATGCCGTGGGCACTGGCGGTGTGACCCAAGGAGAGAGGAAACTGCTCTTTTTTAACAATGTGGGTACCGCAGCCCATCCGAGGTGCAGTGAACATAAAAGAAATGGTACCGCCAATGGATAGAGTGGTCTGCTCACCAGCTCCTGAGTTCCGGCAGTCATCTCCTTCCTCAGGTCACCCGTATCAGGGGCGCTTAGGAGCCCTCTTGGGGGTGGGTCGAGAGACGGGGGGCATCAACCTCCTGCGGGGGCTTTATGCCATGGCTGAGGGCTCTGTTCAGACTGGAGCAGAGCCGCTTGGGCTTGTGTCGCCTGTGAATAGACGGGGTCCGCACTTTTGAGCCGTGCCGGGGCAAGATTTACTGTATGGCCTCTGTCTGTTGCGTCACTGGCGAGAACTGCTGGGAGAAATCCTCGACGGTGTCACCCAAAAGTCCACCTGGGAGATGGGCATGTTCAGGAAACGTGCCTTGTCCGCATCCCTCATCTCGACCAAGTTCAGCCACAGGTGGCACCCCAGGACCATGAGAGTGGACATCGTCTGCCGAGTGCCCATGCCGTGACCTTTGTCGCGAGGAGGCAGAGGTCGGTCGCCGAGCACAGCAGGTCAGGATCAGAACTACCCTTGTGCAGCTCTTTTACTGCCTTGGCCTGATGGACCTGTAGGAAGGCCATGGTATGCAGGGCAAAGGCAGCCTGACCATCTATGAAAGATGCCCTCTATGACCTTGTCTAATCCCAGAACTGGATGGAGCAAACGAGCGATCCGGGGAATGAGTGGTCCATGGGGGATTACCTGGCGTAACCATACCCATAGAAGCCCCCGAATCACCTTCGGCGTCAACAGGGGTGGCCTCATACCCGTAGGTAGAAGGACAAGCGGAGGGGACAGCTGAAGTGGCTTTCCCCCGGAAAAAGGAAAGCCGCAACCACAATGTTGCCATGGTCATGTCCTCACAGTGAGAACATGAACCACCGACACAACTTCGAGTGAGTGACAGAAGGGGAACAGAACAGAGAATTGTTTATTTTACAATGTGTGTTGTGAAGTGGGTGTTCCTTTTCTGTCGAGATGCAGATGGATGCACTTGGGCTTTTTGCCTCTCATTTCCACATTTAGCATATTTTGCACACTTTAGATTACTTACTCCTCCATCAACAACACAATCCCCATGTGAGTCTATCTCTCTGTTCCTAAAGATAATTAATTTGAATGACCTGCTCATCTTCTCTCACAATGTGCTAGTATACACGTATGGTTCCAGTTTGGTTATTTTTTACACTAACAGAATTGAAAGCTTCACCAGCTAAAAAGCTGAAGGCTTTGCATTTAGCTTTGTGGCTAATGTCTAACCAACCCATTCTGAGGACTTATTTTAGAAGCTTGTCAGGGGATGCCTTGCTGATGCCCTCTTCTCTTCATACTCCAAATTTATGCACACTCCACCAAGAGGGGGAAAAAAGGATTTAAAGAGAGAGATGTTGACAGTTCAGTTCTTAGTGCTCTGAAAGACAGGCAGACACAATATTACTCTTCAAACGGTGTTTGTAGCCACTGAGCGCACTTTCCTACACTTTCACATCATCTACTAGGTCTATTGTAATCATCCCCTGAGACAGTAGCCATTTAACCATTCATTTCACAGTTTAAGCTTCAAGAACAGATTCTTCCCATGGATCTCAAGAACAGCCATCTCATTCTCGGCTTAGAAAGATTGATTATCACTGCCCCTGGATATTTTGGTTGATGCAATCTTTAAAATGTTATTGTAACCTTATGAAATGCCATTTCGTAGTAGAAGAAATACTAAAATTCACCTTTGTCAAGATTATGTCAGCAAAAGAGCAAAGCTTGATTGATAAGCTTTCTGTATAGTACATAAAAACATTGAGAGGTGTGATATTGTGATAAAGATCTGGGTAATTGGTGACTCTCATTCAATCAATATACACAATCTGTCTCTGACATGCATAAAAGCCTTCCCATCTTTCAGCAACTCTCATAACTATCAATTGTCATTCATGCTTGCAGTGGTGAAATTTACACAGTCAAGTGTTTGGGATTGTCAAGAGGAGTGACTCTGTTAATACAGATCTTACAGGATCAAATACTGTCTTAATAACTCAAATACTGTCTGTATGAACAAATAACCAAAGTCAAGCTCATTTTTCTATTCTTGCTATTGTTGTGGTGTAAACCTCTGTGATTTACTGAAACCCAATATGAAAAAATGCAAATACAACTGTGACAAGTGTGTGTGCATTCATGATGTTAAATCCCACTGGTTCTCACATGTCTCCTTACCAATCACGATGCACCAGGTTAGAATGTGCACAAGCATGAAGGAGACTTGAGAGCTATGATTTTCAGGGAAAAAAACATAAACGTCCAGCCTGCTCTCATGACAATTACATGACTGTGGTGAAATTTTTCCAAAATTACATTATGTGATTCATTGCATGTACTATATCGCGCCAGTTCCGGGGTGAAATGTTCAATTAGTGGCCCTAAAAGTGAGTATTTTTTTTTTTTAAACAGATCTTTAGGTTAATTTCGGTTAATATTCTATTTGGTTTTAAATCAACAAAATCATTATCCCTACCCTAAACCTAACCAATAGTGCCTAAATAGCATGTGACATGAGAAATACAATTGATGAAGCAGCCTCACCATTTCATAGAGTTACTGTGCAGCCTGATCTCACATAAAAATTGGCAAGTGTGTGCCGATTTTTCTTTGCTAAAAACGGTATATGTTGACCGAATTTGAAAACAATGCCCCCAGAGGCTAAAGCAGTAAGTGTTTCAGACCATGTAAACAAGTGTGACTTCCATTTATATCCAGGAGAAGTTGCCAGAAGCCAGTTGTAAAAATTATTGTTTTCAGTGAACAGTGAAGAGAAATGCTTATTTCATTTTATCTACCCCCAAACAAAACCTAAATCTAACCCTTACCATTAGTAGAGACAAAATTCAATGTTAGGGATAAATACCAGTCGTGCCAGTTGTTGATATGTCCGATGTGAGATAGGGCATGTTAGTGAGTTGGCTCACTGTTCCAAGGGTACCAGAACTTTCGGAAACAGCATGTTGCAGCTCTGTGACATCCTCGCTCACATATCTGCCTCCGTCTGATTCAGGACTCATACCCCAGTCCTTTACATCACAAGTGCAAGTGCAACTCTCTACCAGTTGAGCTACACGTGCAAGTGTAACTTGATCGGATATGAACAAGCTTGTAAATGTAGTTGATTTGTCTAATGCAAACATTAAAATGTATCACTTTGTAAGTCATGCACTAGTAAAAGTGTTTAGATGTCATAACATAGCATTGTGTGAGGGAAAAGGGTAAAAAGGAAGTGTTAATTTACTAATAATCTGCCATTTTACTGGCTGATTTGTGTGAAAGTGAATGAAAGTCAATAGCCATGTTTCCACTTTCGGGCCAAATGCTAGTCTGTGCCTGGGCCAGTTGCATTCCCAATGTAACTTCTGGGGTTTCATCGCACCTCCTTGGGGCTTTCTCGGAACCAATGGCTAAAGGCCTATAGCCCGTTGATTACTCTTGGGCCAAACAAGGCAAAATTGGAAATGAAGGTTCTTATTCAAATTTTTTAATATCTAGCTACTACCAGTTTAATTTAACAGATCAACGGATAATAGAGATTTGTCAGTACTGGTCTGTAGACGAAACCAGGGCTCTTCCGAACATTTGGGCAGATGAAAATGTGCAACATCAGATTGACAACATCTGCTGAAACACAGATTATTTATATTGTAGCCAAACTTGCCAAGTTGTGTATCCAGCACACAAATGTAGGGAATAAATGAAATGCGACATTTAGGAGGGAACTTTAAATTGATTTTCATTCTCACACCATTATATGTAAGATATTTGGTATGCTAAATTTAGAAGGGAATTTAGAGTCTCGAAATATGTGAGCAATGGGCTGAATTAAACTGTCCTTATTGTACCTTATTAGGTAATGAAATGTATAACGGAATTAGTATATTCTCCACCATTGAAATCGTAATAGAACGTCTAATTCTATCAGCTCACAATTTCTACTGAATTATGATTAATTCACTTATTGGAGTGATATTATTCTCATGGCTTATTGAATTGATTTGTAATCGGATTACCCAAATTATTGAATTAATACAGTAGCACTTTGAGCACAATATTGGAGATGTACTCGAGTGTCTTCGTGGTGTTTCCTTGTGCTCTATGTGTTGCTTGGTTCTTGGTCGAAAGTTCGTTCCGTCTATGTTTTTTATGTCTGTATGATCGAATTTTATTGTCTGTATGAATTAGTGAGTTTAACTGTGAAGCGAGGCCTTCTCACTCCTTCTCGGGATGTCGAATCCCGAGCTTCCGTGGGCTTCACATGTGCACGTGCAGGCAGAAGATCGGAGAGCCGAAGAGCCTCAAGAGGATGAAGAGAGGAGACACAAGTGTCAAGAGAAGAAGAGAATATGTTCTTCCTGTTTGGAAATATTTTAACTGAAATTGGCCGCATCCCCAAATGTGTCCAATCAGAAGTGACTTTTCAGAGTCACATGGTCAACTGGGCTGTCTTATCCGACAGTTGAGTTATGGTCCTTTGTTTCAAACTCTTATAAATTTCTGCTAAAAAAATAGTGCATATTTAAGCAACAATGGTACAACATGATATTCATTGTCATCAGCTTTCTCTATGTAACCAAACAAATGCTTGCATACCAAATAGGACATTTTTTCATGGATATTATACGTGTAAGTAACAAAACATGAAAATCCCTGGTTACATAATCATATTGGTTTTACACATCGTTGTATTTTATCAAGTTAAGCCTTATAGTTACCATTCTTAGTGGAATTAGATGAATCATACAAAATTAAAGATTACATTTATCAATTATAGGTGATTGCTAATCGCTACGCACATTTTAAAGAGGTCCATCAGTCTATAATAATTAATTTGTCAGGTATAAACGTTACCACAGTTCAAAGCGATTTTCAGCATTATCTAGCAAGGCTAAGATAATAGAGTTGTGATGAAATAGAAATAGCATTGTGCAAATCTGATAGTCCTTGTAACCTTACACAGAACAGCTTGGTTTAACTGGGTGGGGGTTCCGGCTGACGGCCGGTAATTTATGACGTTGACACATTTCAAACTGAAAGGCTGGGTTTTTCCTCATTTCAAATCATGTTGCATATATAATCTTATACAATGGTACATGTACAGGATAAAAAAAATAAAATTGCGGGCACAGTACAAATCCGTTAAGACTCACAATGGTCAAAGCGGTGCCCAAAAGAAGGATTTACATTGTTCGAGATCTTGGAAGGTTAGCGCAGAGACCACTTGGGACACCATGGCAGTTACAGTTGGTGAGTTGTCAAAATTAACTTGCAAGCTTGCTAATATTTACAAACAATATAAGCAGGATATTCTAGATAACCTGATTCCTCAGCTCGAGTTTCCATCTTGCTTATTAAACGGGCTGGGTGTGCGACTTTGGCACCAGGGTGGCGTTTTAAGGGTGGGTTTTAGAGCAATGCAGCGTGGGCTATTGGCCCGATGGTGGGAAGACAGATCGATTTTGGTCTTGTGACTCAAGGTCTGAGGCTATTGGCCCTGGCTGGCCAGTTGATAGCCCTGGCTTGCATTTATCAGCCAAAATTCTGATAAATACAGCCATGTAGGTTGAAGAAGACCTTTTTTAGAAACCACAATATTCTTTTTTTGGCAATAAAAATGGAATACGCCTATATGGTTAATTATATCCGAATATTTATGTGTATGTAAATGCATCAGTAATGTTTCAAGCTTGCTACATTGTATTTGAAATCAATACATTTAGTATGAGTGCCAAAAAAGTGTTTCTAGAAAACAAAATGTATCACTACTTTAGTTTAACTGATCTTTTTAATAACAAACACATGACAAAAGCACATCCCTTAAAAAGTCTATTTGAAAAAAGTGCTGTGCTGTTTACATCACTCAAACTGAAACTGGAATATTGGCTTAGTCTGGTTTTGTCAATCAGGATATTGCATTTACGCTTAGAAATATAACCAAACTATGATTAATGTCTGAATAATCTTGTGTATGTGTGAATTTGTATGGGTTGGCTAAATCGTATGAGAATTCTAGATGTGCAAATGTCACCGGTTCAACTCAACCCGCTCCGATCCGGATTTGAACCGGTGTCTCCGGCATGATAGGGTGTCGTGCTAGCGACGAGGTTAAAGGCTACAGCCTCTAGTGTCGAGTTCTAGAGATTTACACACTGCATAGCTATCTGGCTACAGTTACACAAATACCTGGATGTGTAATGCAGAAGTAAGCAAAAATTTCAGATGTCATATGTCTGTATGGATAAATGTTTTGTATGGTGGAAGAAAGTAATAGTCACATTTTAGGAGACGGGGGATAGTCACCCGGTTTCACCCGAGTGTAAATGCAGTCAGTGATGTTTCAAGCTTGGTAAACTGTATTTAAAATCAATACATTTAGTATTGAGCGCCAACAAAGTATTTCCAGAATACACAAAGTTTATCTGCAAGTACCATGGTAAATACTGTATTAATGTAATACCCGGCCTCTTACACACAGATCCTCAATTACATGGTGTAACTGATTTTTAAATGACAAAATGCAATCTATTTCAGAACAGAGACTTAACAATTTGTCATGGGCCAATAGAAAAATTACACATGATGAAAGTACAGCTCCTAACAATTCTAAACGAAAAAGGTGCTGTGCTGTTGGCATCACTGTATCAAGCTGAAATGGATTGACTTTTGGTGTAACGCCCAGATGTTATAATGTCAAGTCCGATCCCTCAATAAGCCTGTGGGTGGAAGGATTACCTCTTTGTAATAACAGAGCATGGAAATTATTTGGAGGCAACATATGCTTGTATATAATGTATGATTAGTTTAATTCAGTTATTGTGACAACACATATTTCAATCTGCATTGCCTCTAGGATTTAGTAAATACACCGCAATGAGTTCCTTTGTCATTTCATAATTTAAATGACAAAGGAATTTATTTCCTTTGTAAGTGTGACCAAAGCATCAAATAATCTATCCTGGGACATATGACCAGCAGGAGTCATGACAAATATTATATGTAACCTTTTGAATTGTGCAATTACAGTGCACCAATGTGGCATTTCATTCTAGCCAACAACACTGATTACCCACCAATTCTCTAGAAATGATTATTAGCTTTAATGTGACCTTATCAGTTGCCAGCAATGGGTTTGCATAGTCACAGTAGAACATATGGCTGGCAGGACACACCAACTCTGCCTTGATTTATCGTAGTTTCAAAGCTTGTTCACCACCACAACTGAAATGATTTCATGGTAGCACACGTTTTAAATTAAACGTGGCTACTTCTAATTTGCTGCAGGCTTGCTTCTTTATCTCTTCCTTTTCTCCCCACTCTCTTAGTACATTTGTGGATTCACTTAAACATTCATCATGACTGAACTGAAGGGATTCGGGCTGTCACTTAATTTGCGTGAGATAAGAAACATTATTCAGGAGCTGATTTAATAATCATCTTAAAGAAAAGACAGGAACCGGAATTCATAGAAAACAATCCTCTTCTGTAGTCAGGTGAGACACGAATTCACTGACAGCTCTCTCTCTGTTTTTCTTTTTTCCTGGCATTTAGGTAACTAATAGAACAATGTGATCGCATAGGTATTCATAGCTATTTGTACGTGAAGTGTGATTTTCTTACACATATATTATTCATTTGTTTGAATAGACAGAAATATACAATATAATGTATTGACAGCATCTACAATGAAAACCATTTGTACTATTCTGGCCATTTCACCTCTGGGGCTTTCTATAAAGCTGAACATATGTAAAAGGCTTCACATTTTAGATACTATCAATCTAAAATGTATATTGTACTGTATGTTCAGTTTCTATCCAAACATAAAAAAAATTATATGTATGCATTACGTACAAAAACGTAAGAATATGATCACCCTGAACAGTACATATTCCTAGAGAACAGTACTCCAGTGACTGATGTTAAAACATTAATTTCAAACTGTATGCTATAAAATATGTAATAAATAAAATTTTCTGAATTGTTTTCTTGTAGTGCACTAGCAAATATCTTTAAAATGATATTACTACTCAAAGCTGGCTGCAGGGCCGTAAAATTATCTGTGAGGACTAACACATAACACCAATATAATCTCTCTCTCTCTCTCTCTCTCTCTCTCTCTCTCTCTCTCTCTCTCCCTCCTAGTAATTTTCCTTTTGCTCTTCTGAGCTGTCCTCTAATAATAATCCCCCAGAAGGCAAAGTATGAAAAAGAATCAGAACTTGAAGAAAAGGAGAATCAGTATGCAAAAGAGTCTGGTTTTCTTGTGTGTTTGTGATTCCGCAAAGAGCTTGTCAAAAAAAAAAAAGCTTGTTTTCTTCAGTAGAGGAAAATCAGCAGACTGTGAGGAGGTGCAAACACATGCCAAAACAAGGTAATCAACATGACAGATGTTTCTGTTCTTCTTCAAACTGAACAGGATATATTGCAGTAGTCAAGGTATAATACATGATACATCATACACTAGTATATATCATTGTGTAAATATGTATTATGTTGTAAAATAAACAATTGGCAGTGTACTTCAGAGACATTTAACTATTGGTTTTAAACTTTTTCTGTGTTATCTTGTTGCTTTTATGTGGTGCTACACTCATTTGGCTGTCAGTAGAAAACTGGACATGACTGGGGAAAGACATAAAGTTTGTCTGTCTTGAGGCCATCAAAAGAGCTGACTGGACTGAGGAGATCATTTCAAATCACATCTTTGCAGCAAACATTTGAAGTGAACATTATCACAGGTATGTTATTGACATTGCATAGCAAAGAATATTTGTGTATTTTTATGTTTTTTTAATAAATACTTTTCAAGTGTGCTTTGTATTTATAAATGCAGGGTTGGGGAGTAATAAAATACATGTATCAGGAATTTGTATTTAAAATACAAAATGTAAGTAACTGTATTCCACTACAGTTACAATTTAAATCATTGGTAATTAGAACACAGTTACATTCAAAAGGTATTTTTTTAACTGAAGAGATTAATTTACATTTTATTGTCATTTGTTTAATTTAATATTTAGTCCTTTCAGACAGAAAACATTTATACATATATAGTATGCGATCCAAAGTGCATTTGAACAGCGGTGAAACACTTTCTTAAGATGTGTTAGATTCATACGAGCAGACAGAGAATTAAATTTGAAGTAAGTTTGGAGCAGCAGAAATTGAAATAAACCTTGTGCAAATTGCACCTTGTGCATTTTAGCTAAGATAAAATGCTATTTCTAACCATTTTACATGCACATATTAACCCGGCAAGATCATATTTTTTTATCAACAAAATTCACGTTGGATCATAATTTCATAATACTGCAAAAATTGTATTCTTGATAATGTTTTCCTGTAAAAATCCATTTGATTGATCTTGTTTTATAAACAACACTGCATAAGACATTTAGGTTTTTCAGAGAATGTATTTTTAACATGTGTATTTTGTCTTACTGTACTGGGAGAGTTTTGGTCAAAACAAGTGAAAAAATCTACCTGTGCTGAAGAAGTAATTCAAAGTATTTAGAATACATTACTGACCTTGAGTAATCTAATGGAATATGTTACAGATTACATTTTACAGCATGTATTCTGTAATCTGTAGCGGAATACATTTCAAAAGTAACCCTCCCAACCCTGTATATATATAAATAAATAAGATAAATAATGTAAATCTATACAATGTATATCAATTTTATTATTTATATTTTTATTAAAGTAGTAAACTGGACACATATGGGGAAAAACGTAATGCTTGTCTGTCTCTTAGTGTTTTCTCGACAGTTTACACTCATGATTCACAGTGCTCCATAGCATGGGCCCAGTTGTTCAGATGTAATCTGATTGGAGTTGATCAAATCTTGGAAATGGGTTGTTCAAAAGGAAAAAAAGGATTCTGAAATCGAATTAGATCATATAATCCAGTCTTGGTTTTGATCTGGATCAAACCTTCAGAATGTGTTGTTCAAAACCTTTTAGTAGGATTGGGATATCTTTGATCCCAAAAATCTGGATTATCCTGATCCCAGCAGAAGAGGAGATTTAGGGTGGATTTCAGGAACAAAATGTTATACAAATTTTATATTGGTCAAATAATTAAACATTTGTATCATGTAGTATATATACATTTATTTATATTTTATATTTATTTATATTTATATTATATTTATAAAATGGAAGAGGATATTTGTATTGTTTTATTGTGCTGTTTACTGTCTCTTAAAAAAAAACACCACACTGGCTATTCTACATGTTGTTCTTTACATAGCTAGTAGCCTACATTGTGATATGTAATCCCATTTAGAGCACTTGTAATCTGGATTTGGTAATCTTGAAAAGTTTGTATCTGGATCAGGGTGATCAAAACCAATGTTGCTTTGAAAAACCTGCACAAAAGTAAGATGAATTACCTGATACTGGATAGCAAAACATGGGATTTTCAAATCCGGATCGTTCTGATCCAGATTAAACTTTTTGAACAACTGGGCCCTGTTGATCACTTATTTCCGTTTTTGATATCTCCAAGACCTCAAGCCGGTAACACAAAAGACTCATGCTGCATTTGAATTCTTCTGAAACCCGTCTGAGCGGAGCTATTGCATCTGAAGGTTGAATGAAACTGAAGGTTTTAATCGTTGAATATGTTCCTCTCTGTGAAAATACACCCAAATATTAGATTGTCACAATCGGTCACATGACAGATCGGTCACATGACACGCAAGAGCCTATGGCATTTAAGAGATGAGTTGAATATACAGCATCAGAGTGACATTTCAGTAGTACAGGCAAAACGTTTTACCTGCATTCATGTTCCAACATGCAGTGTAAAGCTTTCCTAGAGGAGTGGAAGCTGTTAGGGAGGACCCACTCCCTTATTAATGCAAATAGAAAAGAAAATTGTTAAATTAAATGCTCAAGCACATAATCATTGTGACAATGTCAACACACAAAAGTTCTTCATGGCCTTAAAGCAACCTCAGAAGGTACTCTTCATCTTCCCTCGTCCATTTAAATGATCCCTGCTTTCTTAAAGGGAGGTGTGGAAAATATGTCGAGCACTGATATTCAAATAAGGAACAAAGAGGCTTCTGTTAGACTTGATGGGCCATCAAACAGCATCAGTGTCTTTCTGAAATGTTGTGCAGGGCTTTGAAGGAGGAGTCCTGAGTGACGTTTTCACAGCACGGCCGGTGGAAATGCACCATGTGTCCTTTTAAAGATGCTGACACAGTCCCTGAGAGGTCTGGGGCAGTTTCCACCAACCTGTCATGCTTCTGCTGGATGTTCTCCTGATTAAAGGAGGGAGTAAATAAAAAAGACAGGGCATCAGCACATACAGCCATAAGCTTTTTACTGTAGCCGCCTAGAGGGATCCCTTAAGTCTCACATTCAGTTTCTTTTACAATTAAGGGCTGTAAAAATGTTTATGGTGAATGAAGATAAATATGAAATACAGTAACAGTTTAAATAAGCTCATATGTGATATTGACTGTTAACCCCTTTGTACAAAAGGTGAGATTTACTCACTTCCTCACACCATTAAAGAATAAGATGTTCAACTTTCTTAAATCATGCTGGGATAACATGAAATTTCAAGTTTTGTACAAACATTTGAAATCCATGCCAGTTGCCGTGCTGTCAAAAGTCGAGTTTTGTGGATTTTGGACCATGTGTTTGCTTTGAGGTCATCCATATATTAGTGTATTCCCTAAACATTGAAAATTTTACTTTTAGCAGATATACAGTATACATTTCAAATGTGCAGTCTTTCTATTCCAAACATTTGATGACTCATGTTGTGCTACATGTATATTTGTCCAATCAAATGCTCTCTTGGATGAGAATGTCTCTCCCCCTACAACAGACCAGCAAGTAAGAAATCAGAATTTGTGGCTGTAAGCCCTTCAAAATATCTCGCCCAAACTTCCAGATTCAATAGTATATACGTAAACATAGGAAAGACAACTATGTTTGTCAAGTGATTTCATGGGGTCTTTAGAGAGCCAGGGGGACTGTAAAGCAGTCAATGGAAAGGAGGATGCGAGAACCGGCTTGTCAATATAAATAATATTTTAATGATAAACTTAAAAGACAAAACACACACACATGACGGACATGTCCGTAAACTATCTCTCTCTCCCGCACAATCCTCCGCAGTCGGCCTTTATCCCTCTCGGAGGCTTGATTAGCCTGATGATGACAACCCGGCCCCGCCCTCCACATTCCTCCCTCGTTCTCTCAGGCAAGGGAGCCCCCGGCATGATGTACACCCTCCCCCCTTTCAATGGGGAGGTGCGTGCCTCTTGCCCCGTCTGCCGGCAGGTCATCCCCGTCTACCTGGATGAGGGAGGGGACAAGGGGAAGGAAACAGAAATAATTAAATAGGGGGGTACTTCCTGTAACAGTGTAATAGCCCCCAAAAAAACACTGTAAAATTTAAATGAGAGGGAAAAGGCCAATGCGGAGTGGCAGTGAGAGAGAGAGAGGAGAGAGAAATAAAATAAAAAACACTTACTCGCCAGTTCTCCGATACGCTGTAGCTTGTTCCTCGGCAACTCCTTCACCCTCTAACAGACGACAGCAGCGCCTCTCCGGGTGGATCGGAGGCAGACCTCCAGCCCCTGGCGGATGGAACGCCCCGCTGCATTCTTGGGGAACAGAAGGGGTCTCCCCTGCCCCTGGCAGCGGTTCTCCCACTCCAGGCGGTCGGCAGCGAGCCCCTCCCTGCTCACGGTCAGCGGTCTCAGACCCCGCCGCGTTTCAGTGGCTGGTAGGGGACTCCTCCGCCCCTGGCAGCAGCCCTGACCGCTCCAGGCGGTCGGTTAGGAGCCCCTTCTCCCCTCGCGGTCGGCGGCCGTCGTCCACTTCCAGGCGGCTGGGCTCCTCATCCCCCGGGTTTCGGCACCAGTGTAAAGCAGTCAATGGAAAGGAGGAGGCGAGAACTGGCTTGTCAATATAAATAATATTTTAATGATAAACTTAAAAGACAAAACACACACACATGACGGACATGTCCGTAAACTATCTCTCTCTCCCGCACAATCCTCCACAGTCGGCCTTTATCCCTCTCGAGGCTTGATTAGCCTGATAAGGGACCGGGTGTGAATGATCACGACCCGGCCCGCCCTCCACCCTGCCACAGGGACATACCAAATACTAAACAAAAGTCACTCATATTGTTAAACTGATAATATCAATTTCTCAGACTTTTGGACCCCACTAAATTCACAGAACCTACACCCAATTTAAAGCCTCAGATTTTAAACGCTTACTCAGAACTGGAACTGCATTTTGTTTATCCTTTAAAACGTAATCTGCTGCCTTTATTTTGCTGAGACATCTAGGGGACAGATAAGGTTTTAGCACCTTACTGAAAAACTCGCATCATGCTGAGAGCTCACCATTACATTGCATAAGTGAAAACTTATGTGCAGCTGAACCACTCTGAGTACTGAATGGGGAATGCCGAGTGTGACTGGCAGCTCATGGTGTTTGTTAAATAGGACAGAATTATATGAATAAAAGCATAGTAGGGGTTGGAAGAGCATAAAGTAAGAGAAGGGAGAGAGCGAGAGAGAGAGAGAGAGAGAGAGAGAGGAGAGGCAGGGAGGGAATAAGGACAGTAATAACATGCAGGAAGTACGCAAGGCCCAAAGGATACAATTAGCAATCAGGACATAGTGCTGGAGTCCTGATTACAAATGCAAACCATGTCTTCTTACAAATGGGGGGGTTATCAAACACCAGGCAGCCATTGGAGAAGCCAGAGACAAGCTGTGCCCTCTGCATTGGACACACTACAAACCACATTCCATTTTACAAACAGAGCTCTTTACTAAAGCCTGGGAGAAAACACACCTTTTAATTTTGCTTGTTGTTTTGAATGTAACTGCCTCAAAAGGACAACCAAAGATGGTAGATGGAGGTATGTAAAATGGAGGGTTGCAATGTTCACATTTTTATATATGAAGGTTAGGTAAGAAGGATGTGGGACAAACCTGAATTTAATGCACCATATTGCAGATTTTGTGTGATGAAATGTTTCAAGGTCAGTACAATGTACATGAAAGACAACCTTTTCTCACCCCCAAAATTTCATATACTTGCACTTGTTGTGCAAGTAAATACACTTATGTAAAATACATACATTTTTTTATCTGGGCTGCCAATCAATAAATATTAATTTCATGATCTGCTGATTAATTGCAATACATTGCATATAATTATTTGCCAAATAGAATAAATCAGTATAAATAATTATAAATAATGAATTTAAAATAATTCTAACTTTAATATATCTAATAATTCGGGTGGTCTGGATAGCTCAGCGAGTAAAGACACTGTGTTTAAACTCAAGAAGGTGTTCTCATCTTGTGCTGTCTGCTGTCAGCTGTGTTGCTTCAATCAGATCTGATTCCGATCAGGTTAATCGCATGATTTTAAATGAAACCCCCCAAGAATGCGCAAATTAGCTTTCTATGGAATTCAGGGGACCCCAGACCACCCGTAATTTGCACCATGCTAAATGGCTAAGGTGTGTCCACACTTGTAATAGGATGTTTATTTTTGAAGATCTGGAATCACAAGTGTGTACTCCTTTTAGATAATATAATTACAGTATCAGGATAGGGTGCAAAATTGTCCTCCAACTTTTTCTATTGTCTTGGTTATGGAAGAATTTTGCCATTTCATTTTTTCCAAAGGGATTTAATATAATACTTCATAAAAGAGTTCTAAGCCATGAGGCAAACCAACCAGCTGTTAGGTGAATCACAACATTACAAACTTTGATTTGAAGGGGAAAGAAAAATATTTTTTAGAAAAAGTATAGTTTTACGTGAATGAATGAACTACAATCCCATGAAGCATTGTGTATGATGTAATCATATAAAAACACTGGAAAAATATAAAATTATTTTTTATGTTAACACTAATAGTTTAGAATCAGTTCATCGCCACACCAGTGGATGGCGCCTGAGCGCTCCTGTGAAGCACAATATAGAGACTAGCGTTCTCCCCATTGTTGCCAACTTAGCGACTTTGTCGCTATTTTTAGCGACTTTTCAGACCCCTTTAGCGACATTTTTTCAAAAAAGCGACTAGCGACAAATCTAGCGACTTTTTGGACAAACCTGAGCAACTTTCCAAATTCCAAATATCGCCAGTACTGCAAGCGTGAGGTCTTACTTCCCCGCTGCGTCTGCTCTGTTCAGTGAGCGGCTGAGAGGAGCAGCACATTCCGTTGACTGCACGCCAGCGGACATAGACATGAATGAGCTGCGCATGTGCACGCTTGTAGCATGTGCACATAGCAGCTGCCTTCTCCTTTGTTTTAATTCAAAACATTTAATTTGACCGTTTTTTCTTGGCATGCACTTATATTCACTACTAATCAGAGTTTTAGTTCATTCCGGTTCGGTTTCTGAACTCTCTGACTTCAGATCGTGTATTTACAGACTCTATACATTTTACTTATCCAAACACAACAATAAACCTTCTTCAAACTCATAAACATGTAACGTTAGCTAAGTTCCGTTCCGTTGTCTAACAGAAAATATGTAATTGAGAACCGTTTTACTGGACATTCGGCTATATACTTATATAAAAACAGTATGAGCACGGTTTAGGGAGATAACCGTTATTATAAACTGAAGTAGGCTACAGTACCGACAAATTAGGCAGAATGCAAATACGACGCGATGACGTCATTAATATGCTAATGACGCATGACGTCATCTGGCGACATTTAGCTTTTCGAGCAGGCTTTAGCTACTTTCCATTGAAAATAGTTGGCAACACTCCCGGGTGCGAGCTCAGAAGTAAATTGAGGCGCCAAGGGAACGACGCTCATTTTGTCTCTCTTTATTGTTTCACAGGTAAAGTAAGATACACTTTAAGCATTGTTTTGACTGTTCATATGACAATGGGAAGGCTTAAGAGAGTAATTGTGAAGTGTTTTGGAGTAACTTTTGCATGTTTTAATGTGTTTATATAACTTTAAGTAACTCGACGGTCATTAATGCAAACGGATTAATTGTTTAGTAAATGCATCCAAAAGTGTTAAGAGTTATGCAGTATTGTTGTGATGTTTGAACGTATTGACAATGTGAGGTTGCTTGTTATTTTTGTGTTTTAATTAAGTTAAGTATATCTGTTGCATTAACCGTTCAATCGCCATTTTGAGTATGGTGTACATACACGCTGAGTACGTGACACGAGGCAATGAGGGTAACGTGGTGTATGTAAAATGGCGTCAGGGTTTTATATGTATTATTGGGTTATGTATTTATCTTATTATGTGCGTGTGAGCAACATATTTGTGTTTAGATATATTTTTGGTTATGTGAGTGACATAAGAGTGACATGTGAATTGTCATTGCTTTATTTTGTACTCACTCTTCTTTACATATAAAATGTAACTTATATATTGCATTTATGAAACAGACTATGGATTACAGGTGTGTATTCATGTATTTAATGTGTATGTATGATTCATATCATATGTTAGTAAATATGCAGAGTTAGTTATAATTTTTTTTGTAACTCAAGAAATGTTTACAGTTACTAAGGTTTGCGAGCTCAGAAGTAAATTGACGCGCCATAGGGAACGACGCTCATTTTGTCTGTCTCTTTATGGTTTCACAGTGTTTCATAGGTGCACAGTGCTTCACTGCCTGTGTACCCTTGCTGCCAGCCCAGATTTCCCCTAGGTCTGAGGCCGGTAACAATTGGGGGCTCGTCCCGGGATCTAAGCACATCTCGCCTGAGACGGCTGTCATAGCAACGGTGGAATCCTGCGCCCAGTGTTTCAGGGAAGACTACTTTACCAAGTGTCATCCAGAGAACAACTGCCACAGGTGACGCATCAACATGACTACTTTAAGCCCACGGCGAGTGCTGCTCTTCAAGATCCAAAAGAAACTTTCAGATTTGAGTTTTACTCAGCTGCAGACTGTTGCAAGTTCGATAGATGACGGTCATGAAACTTACCATGTGGCAGATCTAAGTGAACCCGAACTTTACGACCTAATTGTCGACTATATCAGAAGTGAGGAGTTAAAAGCTGCAGAAGATGAGGGCATGACTCAACTTCTCCTCCTGTTTGATCTACTTAATGACGTGCTATCAGCTCCAGGCGCCAGAGCTGCTGAACCTGGTAATGTGGCATCTGTCTTGATGGGGGATTCACCAACACAGGACCAGGGTCACACTCCACCTGATGACAAGGGAGAAGCTTGTACAACACCATCCCCTAGGGACAGCGACACTCGCACACAATCGTTACACATGGACAGAAACACTTGCACACAATCGTTACACATGGACAGAGACACTCTCATGCACTCATCATTTCAGGGCAGAGACATCTATGCACTTACCAGAGAAGTCACCTCATCAACACCTGGTATGTCCGACCACATTAGTGCTGCTCCTTTGGGTAGGATGAACTCATCTATCCTTTCTGACCATGTTGTAAGATTGTCTGATGTTTCAGCTTTGTTACCACGAAGAGAATTTAAGTTACATGGTGGTCAAATTTGTGATGCAGGTTGTGATATATCTTTCAATTGTCTCTGTAAGCAAATGGATGAAGGGTTGCAGGAGGGTTTCAGTGGGTCTGAGATTATCAGAGCAGTCCTTAAGATAACAAAACCTGGTACATTTAGAGAAATGTTGGTTAATAAGGATGATCTCACTATTGATGGGTTGAAGAGATTTTTGCACTCTCACATTAGAGACAAAAATGTAACTGAACTTTTTCAAGAGCTAACTAGTGCTAGACAAAATGACAAAGAAAGCCCACAACAGTTTCTTTACAGAATAATGGATCTGAAACAGCATGTTCTTTTTGAATCACAACATTCGAGTGTAGGTTTTAGCTATAACAAAGAGCTTGTTCAGGGTACCTTCAGGCACACACTTTACCAGGGGTTAAATGAGAGAAACAGCCATGTCAGACGTGAACATACAGGTTAGTGATGACTTGCTCTTGGAACAAATAACAAAATCAACAGCTGAAGAAGAAGGGCGATTGAAAAGACTTGGGTCAGTATGTAAAAACAGACCAGTTACTGTAAGCGCAGCTCAGCACTCCCAAAGTGAACTGAACACCTCAACAAAAGTTGACGCTGAGTTACTTAAGCAATCCGTGATGCTATCAAAGAACTAACTGCTCAAGTTTCTTCTCTAACCAAGCATCTAGCTCAGATGTCCACTCCCACTGAGGCTGTGAATCTGAAATACTGTCGCTCACCTACTGATTGTACCCAACCACCATTATCTGAGACAAGAGGTAAATGCAATGACTGCGTACAAAAAAACAATACGAACTGTGTTCACTGCTTTGTCCTGCCTGGCTACAAACATCGCTCCATTGGCTGTCTCCAACGAAGGTTGTCAGGAAACGGGAAGAGGTCGTTGGAGAGGGGCAGCCAGCGATCTTAAGCAGTAATGAGCTCCGAGAAAAGGTCAAAACACCAAAACGCTCACAGTCAAACTCGCAGTACCAGTCAGACCCAAAGAAAAGAGTAGCTCAACTCATTGGTAATCGATGCATGGTCTCATGTTTCATCAATGGGGTACCTCTTCAGATGCTGCTTGATTCAGGGGCACAGGTGACCATGGTGAGCAAATCGTGGATTGAGCAAGCACTACCCTACCTGAAAATACAGCCGCTTGGGTTGTTGTTTGTTAACCATTCTCTTGAGATTGCCGCTGCCAACAATACTCAGGTTCCGCTTGATGGATGGGCAGAGATCGATCTTCAAATATGTAGCCAGCAACATGGGCGTGTGACAATCCGAGTACCACTACTTATCAGTCGCGACTGCAACTACCCTCTCTTAGGTAGTAATGTCATTTCGGAAATGATCAAAGCAAATCTCGATCAGCATGATAACGTTGACGTAACTAAAATACTAAAAGAAGCTTTGAGTGTCAGTGATAACGCCGTGGAAGCATTAGTCTCTACACTCCAGACTATTAGACCCGCAGAAATGCCAGAGTGTGTTGTACGCTTTGGTAAGAAAGGTGTAAATATCCCTGCAGGCAAGATCCGTGAAGTCCATTGTAGAATTTGAGGATGGCACAGTGGAGGTACGATGATGTTTCAGCCTTACCCTGAGAATCATTGCCTGGAGAGTCTAGAATTGTTCCCCGCTTTAGTTGATGTCCCTATTGGCTCATCCAAGCGCATCAAAGTCCCGATTCAGAACTCGACAAAACATGGCATCTATCTTGCAAAGAAAACCGTTCTTGGTACTCTTGAAGATATACTTGATCTAAAACCAATCAAATATTCATCCATAAACTGTGAGCCAACACCTCAGAATACAGCACACTTGTGTTCAGCTCAATTGTGTACTTGTGAGCAGGCTTCGAGAACAAGTAGGGAAACGCATAAAACCACCCACCAGACCAAAGACAAATGGCATCCTCCTGTCGATCTGTCTCATCTAGCTGAGGAAGAGCAAGAGATTGCGAAGTGTTATATGACCAGTCAGATGTCTTTGCTGAAGATGACACCGATATTGGTTGCATTTCCGACTTACAACTCAAAATCTACTTAAAAGATGACACCCCAGTCCAAAAGACCTACAATGCAGTTCCAAAGCCCTTGTATAGAGAGGTTATGGAATACGTCCAAAAGCTGCTAGACCATGGATGGATTAGGAAGTCCGTATCACCTTATTCCTCCCCTGTGGTCTGTGTAAGGAAAAAGGATATGAGCTTACGTCTTTGTGTGGACTTTCGTGGACTAAACAGCAAAACCATTCCCGACCGTCATCCCTTTCCACGTATTCAGGATCTGTTAGATAGCCTGGGAGGTTACTCATGGTTCTCTATACTTGACCAGGGCAGTGCATACCACCAGGGTTTTGTGGAGGAGAACTCTAGGCACCTGACAGCTTTCAGCACGCCGTGGGGATTGTATGAGTGGATCCGTCTTCCTTTTGGCCTTTCCAATGCACCGGCAGCTTTCCAAAGGTGTATGGAAGGTGTGTTGAGTGGTCTGAGGGATGAATGCTGTTTTCCTTACTTAGACGATGTTCTCTGCTTTTCCAACACCTTTCAGGACCACGTCAAAGATTTGAAGAGAGTTTTTTACTGCTTGCGGGAGTTCTAATGAGTCTGGAGAGAAACCTGTAAAAACTAGAACGACTAAGCAAAGTATGAAAAAGGGTCAGTTGCCATCGAAGACACCGGTCCAGTGGACTTCTGAACACCGTGCTGTGGTTGCTTGCCTTGTCGATATGTTGACCACCTTTCCTATCTTGGCCTACCCAGACTTTAATTTACCTTTTGTCCTTCACACGACGCATCCAATGAAGGTCTGGGGGCGGTACTCTATCAAGAACAAGGGGGTAAGCTACGCGTTATCGCCTATGGCTCGAGGACACTCACACCCACTGAGCAGAATTACCACCTCCATTCTAACAAGCTTGAGTTCCTTGCCTTGAAGTGGGCCATCTGCGATAAATTCCAAGATTACCTTTACTATGCCCCCACGTTCACCGTATTCACCGATAACAATCCCCTTACCTATATCCTGAGTACCGCCAAGTTGAGTGCTGTAGGGCATCGTTGGGTGGGTGAATTGGCCGACTTTCACTTCACAATAAAATATAGACCAGGCAAGACAAACACTGATGCTGACACCCTATCACGGTTCCCAGTAAAGCTTCCGGACCACATCAGAGAGTACACTGAGGTTTTACCTCCAGATGTTGTGTCCACCATATGGCAGGGAGACAAAGCCAAGAGGGAAGGAGAAGTACCATGGGTTGCGGCTCTTCAGCTGGGCTCCAGGGATGATAGTTTGCTTCCGGTCAGTACACCTTTGTTTCCTCCAGAAGACATCCGTACTGCTCAGAAAGGGGATACTTCCATCGGCGAGGTAATTGCATTGAAAGAGAGAGGATGGAATCCTAATGACAAAGACAAGAGACAAATGAGACTCACTACACAACGGTTAATTCATGAATGGAACAAACTGCGACTTGACCAAGGAATTCTCTACAGACAGACAGGACAACATAGACAACTGGTCCTACCTGATTCCTTAAAGTCTCTGGTGCTCAAACACCTTCACGACGACATGGGACATGTCAGAGGGGGCAAAGTTACTCACCTAGCAAGGCAGAGATTTTATTGGCCTTTCATGCAGCGTGACATAGAAAATTATGTCATCCGCCAGTGTCCATGTATTAAGCAGAAGTGACCTACCGTTCCTGAGAAGGCACCAATGGGCTCAATTACAACCAGTGCACCATTTGAGCTACTGTCGGTTGATTATCTTCACCTTGAACCAAGTAAAGGTGGCTACGAGTATATCTTGGTTCTAGTAGATCACTTTACTCGATTCGCCCAGGCCTACCCGACGCGGAACAAATCTGGAAAAACGGCTGCTGAAAAGATTTTCTTTGACTTTATACCACGTTTTGGGTATCCACAAAAACTACACCATGATCAGGGCCGCGAATTTGAGAAACTTATTTCAACGGCTTCAGCAACTGGCTGGAATTGCCCATTCTTGAACGACCCCATATCATCCACAGGGAAACCCCGTTGAGCGCCTGAATAGAACACTTCTTCAGATGCTACGAACACTGTCAGAGGAAAATAAATCTGAATGGAAAGATCACTTACCACACATAGTGCATGCATACAATTGTTCGCGACATGAAGCCACAGGGTATTCACCATTCTTTCTCCTCTTTGGAAGAGCTCCACAGTTGCCTATCGATTTGCTCTTTAACCTGGAACCTGAACCACAGACTGAAACCCGTCAGGAATATGCGCAGAAGTGGGCTTCTCGGATGCAGGAGGCATTCAAGATTGCCTCTGAAAATAGTAAAAGGAGCTCTGCAAAACGGAAAAAATATTATGATCGTGGTGTCAGAGGAATTGTGCTTCAGCCAGGTGATCGTGTGCTGGTCCGTAACCTATCCAAGAGAGGTGGGCCCGGCAAACTCCATCCTTACTGGGAGAACAAGGTTCACCGTGTTGTTGAGAGGATGGGAGTTGGTCCGGTATACCAAATCCAAGCTGAAACTGCTGATCGCATTCTCCATGTCCTGCACCGTAATCTCCTGTTGCTGATTTGCCACTTGAACATCATGGACAGAATAATCTGATACAGAAACAACAAAGGCAGAGAGAACACCACAAGAACAGCTGACATCACAGGTCTAATACCCTAGAGCATGACTCCTGTGATTCAGGGGACGAGGAAGTATGCGTGTATTCCCAGATCAGTCCCAGTATATGGAAGGAGAAAAGTCATTTTAGAACAGTTCCATCATGAGCCAGACAGTGATCTTCGAGTAGCTGCACCAGAGTTTTACCCAGAACACCACAGAGCTGTGCCAGATAATTCTCGACCATATGAGCAAGAACCCAGGGTTGTGACACCAGAACCAATGCAAGCACTGGCTGACCTGTTGCCATCTCTGGAACCTCAGGAACACTTTGATGACTGCATAGTTAGAAGTCATGAGGATGCTGACCTGAGAGTAGAGCCGGTTGCACAGACAATGAGTGGGGAAGACATTACCCTGCGGAGGTCTGCACGTGCAGTAAAGCCAAAAGAGGTGTTCACATATAATCAGATGGGACAACCCACTTACCAACCTTGGAGACCAACAGCGAATGCAATATATACCTGTGTACTGTACCCTATCCATACTTACCCTATCATATCTGACACTTGCCACTATCCTTCACCACCTGTGTGGGCATATTAGACTTAAGTCAGGGGCAGACAAGTGAGACAAAACTGTTGACATTTACATACCTGTCCTTTCAGACTAATAGCTCTCTTCGAAAAAAAAAAAACTTTATTCTGTTGGGTTAGTTCTGGATGCCAGGAGGCATCTCTAAAAGCAGGGGAGAGTGTAAAGGATGTTAAAAACAATGTTTTATTGAATAATTAATTGAAAACCGACCCCCCCCCCCCTATATTTTTTTATGTTAACACTAATAGTTTAGAATCAGTTCATCGCCACACCAGTGGATGGCGCCTGAGCGTTCCTGTGAAGCACAATATAGAGACTAGCATTCTCCCGGGTGCGAGCTCAGAAGTAAATTGACGCGCCAATGGAACGACGCTCATTTTGTCTGTCTCTTTATTGTTTCACAGGTAAAGTAAGATACACTTTAAGCATTGTTTTGACTGTTCATATGACAATGGGAAGGCTTAAGAGAGTAATTGTGAAGTGTTTTGGAGTAACTTTTGCATGTTTTAATGTGTTTATATAACTTTAAGTAACTCGACAGTCATTAATGCAAACGGATTAATTGTTTAGTAAATGCATCCAAAAGTGTTAAAGAGTTATACAGTATTGTTGTGATGTTTGAACGTATTGACAATGTGAGGTTGCTTGTTATTTTTGTGTTTTAATTAAGTTAAGTATATCTGTTGCATGAACTGTTCAATCGCCATTTTGAGTATGGTGTACATACACGCTGAATACGCGACACGAGGCAATGAGGGTAACGTGGTGTATGTAAAATGCCGTCAGGGTTTTATATGTATTATTGGGTTATGTATTTCTCTTATTATGTGCGTGTGAGCAACACATTTGTGTTTAGATATATTTTTGGTTATGTGAGTGACATAAGAGTGACATGTATGTGAATTGTCATTGCTTTATTTTGTACTCACTCTTCTTTACATATAAAATGTAACTTGTATATTGCATTTATGAAACAGACTATGGATTACAGGTGTGTATTCATGTATTTAATGTGTATGTATGATTCATATCATATGTTAGTAAATATGCAGAGTTAGTTATAATTTTTTTTGTATGTAACTCAAGAAATGTTTACAGTTACTAAGGCTCAGAAGTAAATTGACGCGCCAAGGGAACGACGCTCATTTTGTCTGTCTCTTTATGGTTTCACAGTGTTTCATAGGTGCACAGTGCTTCACTGCCTGTGTACCCTTGCTGCCAGCCCAGATTTCCCCTAGGTCTGAGGCCGGTAACACTCGCAATCCAGCTGATGCTCAGCTGATCATGACGTCAACCAATACAATTCAGAAGCTTATCAGAGCAGTTTTATTTAAGTCCTCCATTTATTTATTGCCGTGGCTGCTTTTGCATTGCATGGATGCAAGTTGCACATAACACTCTCTTCCATCCCAAGCTCCACATCTTGTATGGCTTTGAATTTTAGTTTTCTCTATATCTGTAGTGTTATGCACTCTTAGACTACAATTGTTCACCCGTTTCAAATTCCTATCGTCAGTGTGATATTTCGCCTTGTTCTTGATTTATTAACTTGATATACAGTTTTTGAAATTCTTTTAGTGTCCGCTTAATCTATTATGCAAAGTATTGTACCAGAATAGCTGCATAAATGGGGGAGAGTTTGCCCAGAACATAGCCATACATCCAACACCAAAAGATTGCTTTAATTGTCTATAAGCAGTGCTGGGTGGATTACTTATAAATTGTAATCAGGTACTGATTACAAATTACATGACAAAAAAATCTGTAATCAGTAATGTAATCTCAAAGATTACACCAAGTACTTAATTTTAAATCTAATCCAATTACTATTGAATTACTTTTGGATTACTTTAGATATTTTCATTTATGTTACATGCATTTGAGTAGGATAATCATTTTAAAATAAAAGTACAAAGAGGACGAAAACGTATTCCATTTTTTATTACTAACAAAAAGAGCCTCTCAAAAAGAGCTCCTTTGACATTTTTAAAAAGTACATTAAACATTACACAAATTAAATAAACATTAAATCTAACAGCAATGACAGTGCATGGAATTCAAATTCAAAACAATGAGACATACAGTTCATTTTAAGTGCATAATACAATAGCAGCATTACGAACATTAATGGCCATAAAATCAACATAAAATGATCATAAAATGAACGAAAATGAATTACCATAAAATCAACCACAACAACGTTGCCTAGGTCAAAGCTTTCATCTAAAACACTGAAATACTTTTAACCCTTACTGTTTACTAAAAGTCCATCACCTATTCCAAAGCTGAGGTGCATATCTTTCTGTTGTATTGTATAAGGAGAACATGCTCAAAATGTTCATCTGTGAGACTATTGCGCTTCAGGGTAAGAATGTGATGATATTGATTTGAAAATGATCAATAATGTCATGTTATGTCTCACTTCTGTTCTTTCCCTCTACTCTGTCTCCCTCTGTTGGTCGTTCTATGTTACTTTCCCTCTCCTTTCCTCTGCTCCCAGCTGTTTCTCATCTTCCCTGAGTTCCTCATTAATCCACCTGTTCCCTCTTTCCTCTGATTAGCTCTCTATTTCTCTCCTCGCTCTCACTACATTCTCTGTCGGATTCTCACTCTGTGTTACTATCTCTAGAAGCAACTACAGCCCTGTGTGTCTCTGTCCAGAGTCCTGTCCTGTTGGCATCCACCGTCACTAAACTGTTCACCGGTAAGGGCCATCCCCTATCTCTGTGCCCAGTTACCTGACGCCACGAGAGAGTGGTACTCTTCAGCTACCCGTGGACTAACTACAGCTCGAAGGAAGCATTTGTTTTGCCATTTTGTTATCGCCCTCTCTGCGGGCTGCTTTTGTTTGTATTCCTCTCAAGGAGAAGACTTTGTGTTGACGTTATTTTCTGAGCTTCATTAAAGACTCTGTTTTTATACATCGCTTTTGGGTCCTCACTTACCTTCATAACAGAAGAATCTGACCAAGATGGACCTAGCGACTTCGGATCCTTTACGGTCTGCCGTCAGGTTCCAGGGCGCGATGCTGGGCAGACACGAGATGGAGCTATCTGCTGCGCGACATGCCGTCGAGACCCTGGTTGCTCGAGTCGCCCACCTCACAGGTCAGGTACACCTTCTTCGTCTTGATTCATCGGTCGCCTCCAAGACTCCTGTGCCTCCTGAACCCAGGATCAATAACCCGCCGTGCTATGCTGGTGAGCCCACAGAGTGCCGCGCGTTTCTCACCCAGTGTGATGTAGTTTTTTCTCTCCAGCCCACTACTTATTCCCAGAGCAGAGCCCGCATCGCCTACGTAATATCTCTCCTTTCTGGACGGGCTCGAGAGTGGGGAACTACCATCTGGGAGGCGAAAGCTGTATGTACTAACTGTTATCAGGATTTCAAGGAGGAGATGATACGGGTTTTTGACCGCTCTGTTTTTGGGGAGGAGGCATCCCGGGTCCTGTCATCTTTGTGTCAGGGTAAGCGGTCCATTACTGACTACTCCATTGAGTTCCGTACTCTCGCAGCCTCCTGTGACTGGAACGAGCCGGCGCTGCTCACGCGTTTTTTGGATGGTCTCTGCACGGAGGTAAAGGAGGAGATTCTTTCCCGAGAGGTACCCTCCCGCATGGATGCAGTGATCGAGCTCGCCATTCGCCTAGAGAGGCGTTTCGATCGCCGTCGCCGAGCTCGCGACCAGGAGGCTACATTTTCATTTGCACCCCTCTCCGCTGCACTACCACCCTCCTCCACCACCTTGGTTCCTGAGCCCATGCAACTGGGAGGCATCCACATTTCGGCTAAGGAGAAGGAGCAGAGAATCACCCACCGTCTCTGCCTCTACTGCGGTTCTGCCTCACACTTCGTGACCTCCTGCCCGGTAAAGGGCCAGTGCTCAACAGTAAGAGAACAGCTACTGGTGAGCGCTACTCTGGTCTCTCCTTTGAGGTCTTGCACCACTCTTCCTGTCCATCTCCGCTGGACGGGCTCTGCTGCCACCTGCAGGGCATTGGTTGACTCTGGCGCAGAGGGCTGCTTCATGGACGACACCTGGGCTCGGGAACATGGTATCCATCTCATGGACTTATGTCAGCCCACAGCCCCGTTTGCCCTGGACGGCAGTTCCCTTCCTAAGATTCAGCGTGAGACGGTACCCCTTACCCTCACTGTCTCCGGTAATCACAGCGAGACCATTTCTTTTTTTATTTTTCAGTCCCCTTTCGCCCCTATTGTTTTAGGCCATCCCTGGTTAGTTCAACATAATCTCTCTATTAATTGGGCTAAGAATACTGTCCTTTCGTGGAATGTCTCTTGTCATGTTAAATGTTTAATGTCTGCTGTTCCCCCTGTATCCTCTGTCTCTGTTTGTCAGGAGGAGCCTGGTGATTTGTCGGGAGTACCGGAGGAATATCACGATCTGCGAACGGTGTTCTGTCGTTCCCGGGCCACTTCCCTTCCCCTCCATCGTTCTTATGATTGTAGTATCGAACTTCGTCCAGGTACCACCCCGGGGTAGACTTTACTCGCTGTCGGCTCCCGAACGCCAAGCTCTCGAGGATTATCTATCCGTAGCTCTTGAGGCCGGTACTATTGTCCCCTCCTCTTCTCCCACCGGGGCAGGGTTTTTTTTGTGCAGAAGAAGGATGGTTCCTTATGTCCCTGCATTGATTATCGAGGCTTGAATGACATAACAGTTAAGAATCGTTACCCGCTCCCTCTTATGTCATCAGCTTTCGAGATCCTGCATGGAGCCAAATTTTTCACCAAATTGGATCTGCGTAACGCTTACCATCTTGTGCGCATTAGGGAGGGGGACGAGTGGAAGACTGCGTTTAACACTCCGTTAGGGCATTTTGAATATCGGGTTCTCCCGTTCGGCCTCGTTAACGCCCCTGCCGTTTTTCAGGCACTAATTAATGACGTCCTGAGAGACATGCTAAATATCTTTGTTTTCGTTTATCTCGACGACATCCTGATTTTCTCTCCGTCTCTCCAGATTCATGTCCAGCATGTGCGTCGCGTCCTCCAGCGCCTTTTAGAGAACCGTCTTTACGTTAAAGCTGAGAAATGAACCTTTCATGCCACCTCCGTTAATTTCCTCGGCTCTGTCATTTCTGCAGAGGGCATTAAGATGGATTCTGCTAAGGTCCAAGCCGTTTTAGACTGGCCCGTTCCTAAGTCGCGCGTTGAGCTGCAGCGCTTTCTCGGTTTCGCAAACTTTTATCGACGATTCATTCGTAATTTCAGTCAGGTGGCTGCCCCCCTGACTGCCCTTACGTCTGTCAAGTCATGCTTCAAATGGTCCGGTTCCACCCAGGGGGCCTTTGATCTCCTCAAGACCCGCTTCACGTCCGCGCCCATCCTTGTTATGCCTGATTTGTCCAAACAGTTCGTGGTCGAGGTTGACGCGTCAGAGGTGGGCGTGGGTGCCATCCTCTCCCAACGCTCTCCCTCGGACAACAAGGTCCATCCGTGCGCGTACTTTTCGCATCGCTTGTCGCCGCCTGAACGTAACTATGACGTGGGTAACCGCGAGCTGCTCGCCATCCGCCTAGCTCTAGGCGAGTGGCGACAGTGGTTGGAGGGGGCGACCGTTCCTTTTGTCGTCTGGACTGACCACCGGAACCTGGAATACATTCGCTCCGCCAAACGACTCGCCAGGCTCGTTGGGCTCTGTTTTTCGCCCGGTTCGATTTCGTTATTTCCTACTGCCCTGGTTCCAAGAACACTAAGCCTGATGCCCTATCACGTCTCTATTCCCCCGAAGTCTCCACGGACCCCGTGGGGATTCTCCCTACGGCCCGTATCGTTGGGTCAACTGTCTGGGGAATAGAGAGGCAGGTTAAATGAGCACTCGCTCTCACTCCCTCGCCGCGCACCTGTCCTAGACACCTCCTCTTCGTTCCCACCCCCCACCCGCCTGGCCGTTCTTCAGTGGGCTCACTCGGCCAAATTGGCTGGTCACCCCGGCGTTCGGGGCACGCTCGCTTCCATTCGCCAGCGTTTTTGGTGGCCCACTCGGGAACACGACACGCGTCGTTTCGTGGCGGCTTGTTCCGTCTGCGCGCAGACTAAATCCGGGAACTCCCCTCCGGCCGGACTTCTCAGACCACTTCCCATCCCCTCTCGACCGTGGTCACACATCGCCTTAGATTTCATTACCGGACTCCCTGCGTCGGCGGGCAATACTGTCATTCTCACTGTCGTCGATCGATTTTCTAAAGCGGCCCATTTTATTCCCCTCACTAAGCTCCCTTCTGCCAGAGAGACGAGCAAATAGTCATCGAGAATATTTTCAAGATTCATGGCCTCCCCTCTGATATTGTTTCGGATAGAGGTCCGCAATTTACGTCCCAGTTTTGGAAGGAGTTTTGTCGCTTAATTGGGTCTTCCGTCAGTCTCTCGTCCGGCTTCCACCCTCAGTCTAACGGTCAAGCTGAACGGGCCAATCAGACTGTCGGCCGCATCTTGCGCAGCCTATCTTTCCATAACCCCGCGTCCTGGTCCGAACACCTTCCCTGGGCTGAATACGCCCATAACTCGCTTCCGTCGTCTGCTACCGGCCTGTCTCCTTTTCAGAGAAGCCTCGGGTACCAACCTCCGCTGTTCTCATCGCAAATCGCCGACTCCAGCGTCCCGTCCGCTCAAGCTTTTGTCCAACGTTGCGAGCGCACCTGGAGGGGTGTTAGATCAGCTCTCTGCCGTTATAGGGAACAGACTGTGAGGGCGGCTAACAAGCGTAGAACTAAGAGCCCCAGATATTGTCGCGGCCAGAGGGTATGGCTTTCCACCCTTAACCTTCCCCTTAAATCTGTCTCGCGTAAGTTAACTCCGCGCTTCATCAGTCCGTTCCGCATCTCGCAGGTTATTAGCCCCGCCGCGGTGCGACTTCTTCTCCCCCGCTATCTGCGCCGCGTCCACCCAGTTTTTCACGTCTCCTGTGTTAAGCCCACTATTCGCGCTCCCACTCGTCCCCCCTCTCTTCCCGTTCGTGTTGAAGGCGCTCCTATCTATAGGGTCCGCAAGATTCTTGACATGCGCGCTCGGGGTCATGGTCATCAGTTTCTGGTTGATTGGGAGGGTTACGGACCCGAGGAGAGAAGTTGGGTTCCCTCTCGGGACGTGTTGGACCGTTCGCTTATCGATGATTTCCTCCGTCGCCACCAGGTCTCCTCCTTGGAAGCGCCAGGAGGCTTCGTTGAGGGAGGGGTACTGTCATGTTATGTCTCACTTCTGTTCTTTCCCTCTACTCTGTCTCCCTCTGTTGGTCGTTCTATGTTACTTTCCCTCTCCTTTCCTCTGCTCCCAGCTGTTTCTCATCTTCCCTGAGTTCCTCATTAATCCACCTGTTCCCTCTTTCCTCTGATTAGCTCTCTATTTCTCTCCTCGCTCTCACTACATTCTCTGTCAGATTCTCACTCTGTGTTACTATCTCTAGAAGCAACTACAGCCCTGTGTGTCTCTGTCCAGAGTCCTGTCCTGTTGGCATCCACCGTCACTAAACTGTTCACCGGTAAGGGCCATCCCCTATCTCTGTGACCAGTTACCTGACGCCACGAGAGAGTGGTACTCTTCAGCTACCCGTGGACTAACTACAGCTCGAAGGAAGCATTTGTTTTGCCATTTTGTTATCGCCCTCTCTGCGGGCTGCTTTTGTTTGTATTCCTCTCAAGGAGAAGACTTTGTGTTGACGTTATTTTCTGAGCTTCATTAAAGACTCTGTTTTTATATATCGCTTTTGGGTCCTCACTTACCTTCATAATAAATAAATTATTAACAATTTATTGCCGTTGCCTTGTTAATATGTAATCATGTAATCTATGAAAAAGTAACAGTAGTCTGATTCCAAGTATTTTTATAAAAAAAAATCCAATTACAAGTACTTGATTTTTATTATCTGCTTACATAATACAGATTACATGTCATCCGTTACTACCTAGCACTGTCTATAAGTAAATAAAGTACTAATTCAGGGATTTATGTCAAATTTTAATTTGACAAAAGTGGTCCTGACTGAAATGAAGCTGAAATATTGCGGACTGATGGCTTTAACAGGAGCATACTGATAACAACCTCAGAGCACACGGTAAATCTGTCTTTAAATCAAAATTAGAATCAGAATCAGTTTGAATTGAGAGGAATTTTTTTGGGTGATAGGAGAAACAAGTGCACACAGAACATTACAGTGAGACACAGAATATTAAATAAGGTAAGAGTATAAATGAACATACAAATAATAGGATATATAACAGAATGGTGTATGTACATGTGCAAGTGGTAATGTATGTGCAAGGTAGGGGTATGTACAGTTATTGAATTAAATATGTGAATTTACATATGTACATGAGATATGTATTTACATTATTGTACTATCGTTAGGCAGTTTAATTGTTCATGTGGAAAATGGCCTGAGGGTAGAAACTGTTCAGTGCTCTGCGCCGGCCAGAGGGCAACAGTTCAACGAGGGATTGTGTGGGTGATTTTACCTGCAAGTTTCCTCACTCTGGAGACGTACAGGTCTTGGAGGGTGGGCAGGGGGCACCAGAAATCCTCTCACCAGTCCTGACTGTCCTGACTCTCCCTTCTGTATACAGACTCATCTTCATCTTGGATGAGGCTGATAACAATAGTGTCATTTGCAAACTTCTTAAAGGTAAAGTTATTAGTAAAAATCAATTCTCCTATAGAAAAAATTATGGGATTTTATTATATAGAACTAGACTGTGGTGCTCTGTTTTGAGAAATTAATTTCAAAGTGACATTTTTGTTTTATTGACTGCAACGTTTTCTCATTTAAAGCAATGGGGTCACCTGCTGTGTCACTATAAAGACACTTAGCTGCATTTTTTATGTCAACATACTGATGTGATGGGCTCCCAAGTGGCAATATAATTGCTGTTGTTTATAATTAACCTGTTGTTAAAGCTGAAATTACAGGGTGGGGATTTCATTGATTAAGACTTTGCAATTTCAGTAGATAGATGACAAATAAATTAATTTCAATGTTTAAAAGGATTTAGATGAAAAATGCAAAGTACAGTGTTTCCCTAAGTTTTAATTTACACTATGACAAAGCATAATTAAATGTAATTTCAAATCAACCCCTTAAATGATTCCCAGTGCTCTGAACTGATCTCCCAGATTTCACATCTCAGTGCCTAATGCAAACATCCCATAATTACCTCAGTGCATATCCCCATAGCCTGAGTTTCTGAACCTATGTATAGCTTAATTCCTTCAGTTTCTCGCATTTGAAAAATAACTCTATCTCCCTCCCTCTCTCTCTCTTTCGAAGACCCAACATTCCTCTGACTAATGCCCCTTGACACTTTGAACTCCATATTGTGTATCAAATTCCCTTCTCAATTTGTGCAAGAGGAAAAGGAAAGACAGCTCACTAAAAGACATCAAAGCTCTCGCCTGCCCTCTGAGAGCCAGAAACTAATTTCTCCATACTTAAATTACTTAAAGCCTTAAAATGGCCTGAGCGCTTATTTCAAATTAGCCATAAATTGAAGTTTGTTGAACATTCCTGAGACTCAGGGGCTGGCCTAGACAGAGCAATAGATTGTAAAGGTGAAAGTGCTTTCATTTATACTGGGTGTCAATTGCAATTGACCTGCCACAAGGGTATACTGCTGATTAAGAGAGTCTTAACGGCTTGACGCAATGAATATATAACATTGGAAGGAATGAGTGAATGGATTTTTGACTGTAAGACAGAAACAAATCAGATGCATAAATGGATGGATAGATAGATGGATGGATGAATAGATGGATGGATGGATGGATGGATGGATGGATGAATGGATGTATGAATAGTATTTTGTAGTTAAGAAAACACTATTCATTTTTGTATCCCCAGGAAATGATTTTGGTGATGATGATGTTATCTTGGTAGAAAATGATAATACTTTTCTGCTAATAAAAATCTCTATGATGGGATTTGGCTGTCAGATTAAGTAAATCATGCACAAAAGCTCTTGGCTTTCTCAACGACTTCAAAGTAGCAGGGTAAGAGATGGAATTAGTTTGCTGGCTAATCTCAGCAGATGAAGAAATGGAAGTTTCACTTTGTGAATATACCCACATTCTTAATGGGGGAGAGAGAGTAGAGAGAAAGTGAGAGAGGGACATCAGAGTGGGGCAATATACATTTTTTTCAAAGACCTTCCCTTTGATTTGTGAATGAGTTTACACACAGGGAATTCAGTTTAAGGCAAGCCCTAGCACTTCTTGGACTAGGTATATTACCATTTACACTGCTACATTTGAATCCGAAAAAAATATATCTTTTATCAGGGATGTTTAAGCATAGTTTTTGTTTCTATTTTCAGTTATACAAAGGACTGGAGAGCATTTTTGTGTTTTGTTTTTTTTGTCTTCTTAACATTTCCACAAAAAAGGCAACAAGGTAGGCCCAAGGGATCAAGGTTTATTTGGTTAGCATGGCCCAGTTTAGGCTGTGGTATACTTTATTTTTCCACATGCCATTACATCTCGCTCACAAGTGAAGTTTAGCACATACCTTAGCATACACCATATGCCCACTATTTTTCTTGGATTTTTCATATGCTCACCTACAATGAGTAATGATACATATCAAAGACCACCGGAACAACAAGCTGGCTTTTCAAACTACTGAAGCTATTTATTTTATTATAAAAGGGTACAGAGATTCTGTTTGAGAAAACAGAGTGGCAAAAGTGCTTACCTGAACGCACAGGAAAGATAGACAGTCTGCCTACATGTCTACAAAAACTGGGTTCCACACAGACAGTATACTCATACCGTGCTGATGACTAAATTTGCGTCTCGTGTCACTGTGTCTGACGAGTGTTATCAAAAGTACCAGTACTTTGGTACCAAGTCTGTAATAAAATAAAAAAGATGTCATGATACTAATGTTTCTGCAGTAACGGTAGTACTGCGCACCAACTTAATTTTGACACACGACTACTTTTAAATGCTCGCATGCTTATTTGAGCATGTGCTTTGTTACTGCTTTGATGCTGAAATGCAAAATTAATCAAATTAAATTCATGTTATGGCCTACTGTGATTATTAAACCGCAAAAGGCTGTAATCTTAGTCTGTATGACCTGCATGAGCTTTAAATAAATGTGTGAAGCAGACCGCTTATAAACAAACTGGAACTCCACAGACATTGAGAATCATTTGCATTATTTAATGTATAATTTACATTGAAATGTAGCTTTAAATAGGCTAAAGGAGTGTGTTCAATAGCACATTACCATATTAGCATATTTTTGCAGTGGTATCGTGAACCAGGAAATTTCAGTGGTATCGCTACCGACTACAGAAATGTTGGTATCATGACAGCATTACTTCTTTGACACCATTCAAATCGTTTTTTTTTTCTGACAGTATGGAAATTAACAACATTGACAATTTTAGAATAACTACTTTTGTGTTCCATGGAAGAAAGAGAGTCGTAACAACACGAGGATGAGTAAATAATGACAGAAATGTCATTTTTTTGGTTTACTTTTCCATTTAAAACTAACTTAATATTTTACTTTCTTTTTTCTTTTCTTTATTGTTAACTAAAAAATATGAGACTAATTGTACTTCATTGTTTAAAATGATAGACAGCTCTATTCAAAATATTATTTTATATATAATAATTCAAGTTACTCTTGAGAGTTGATCATAAAACAGTAATGAACGGGGTTTGGATTCTTATGTTTGTGAACCTTTGATTTAAGCCTCCCTACTGAAAGTCAGAGTATTATAATGGCTGTAAGGCCTTTTAGAAAGGGTTTGAATGTTCCTAAACTAGTATGCAGTTCTTTGCCTGTAACACCAATGGAGGTACTTGCGTGATTGACACTTGACATTATATTCTGCGAAGAACATTTTCTGTATGGGATTCAGGCAATCCATCAGATCATCATGTGACCTATTTTAATAGGTTTGACCCTTGAGTTCTAGTTCCTCTAAATTAGTTTTATGGCAAGCACAGCATATGTGCCTGATCACAAAAGTGTAATTTCACCCTGTTATGAAGCATGAAATAGTCCAATCGGTATAACATTTTTCAAAAAAATTATATTGAAATTAAATTTGAAACTGCTTGCATTAGCAACTGACCTCACACCAAGCAACATTCAAATGTGGAATTGCAGCATTGCAGGTCCAAACTGAAGAAATAAGCCCTGGCCAATTAGAGTGCCTATTGATTTTTAAGGTGATAATATCATCTCTGACTGTCTGGACTGATAAAATATTTTGGCTTCACGACTGACTGGTGTATTGATTTGTATGTTAATTTTCTAGTTTAGATGCAATTCTGTTTTTTAACAATATTAGTATCTCTGTCTTTTTGGACTTGGGAGGGTTTTTTAAGCTCTGAAAGATGTTGGGTAAAAAGATCAAGGAAAATCTGATTTTTCACTATATGATCATTTAATAAAATAAGAAGAGAAAGAAAAAAAGAAAGAAAGAAATAAAGAAAGAGAATGATCAACAGAGACAGTTACCATGAGAAGACACGGCTGAGTGATGTTATTATTGTATGTGGCATAAAAAGAAAGTATTTGTGAGGGTAAGGAATTGTAAACCATTCATCATTGGTTTGCCATTTAACAATTGCTTTAGGAAAAATCCTAGAGCCAAAACTACAATACAGCAAACAATTATGTTGCTTACGTCATTTCAAACAGTCACAATTAAAGCATGACTGACAGGGCACCAACCCTGTGTGTGTGGGTGGGTTTTGGTGGTTTACGAGGAAATGTTTTCAGGTTACAAACTGGTAATTACAAGGGTATTATGTGATTTATGAGGACATTTCAGTAACACTTTAGAATAATGGTCCATCATTAATAGGTAACTATGCAGGAATTAATGCAAGACAAATTAGTAGTACAACATTAACACTTTAGTTACTACTCTTTACTAATATGGAAACATGATTAACCAATCAGTGAATAGTAACTGAACTGATGACAGAGGTTGTTCACAGTTAGGTAATCACTAATTACTGAGTTTGATCTGCCCTATCTACTAACTATGGTTTATTTAAAATTAATCAATAACTACTAATTAATTACTAATCAAAACATTAACATGTGTCTAAAATGTGAATGATTATGTTTTTATTGTGAACAAGATCATGAATGGGTTCTTTGTTGGAATTAATTTATGAATGTTACGGGTCACAGCATCAAGGCTACAGTGTCTGGTAGAGTATCTAAGTCAAGGATGTAACCACTTATTCAGGACTGATGGGGACCAAATTTAACAATGTAATAATTAACCATGGAAAAAAAACATATCAGCAGACCAATGCACCAATGTCTATGGGGGTTGTGGCCATAATCATAGTTAGCTTACCTTACAGAAATACGGGGATGTCTTGATGCATGCATCTGCATGTTTGATATCGCTGAAGGTCTTTTTTAAATAATTCTGGTAAACCATAAGTAATGAATCACGTGTCACCGCATAAGTTTGAAGGAATTACTAATGATCTGGACCATTGTTCTAAAGTGAGGCACATGGTAACACATTATTAATATGTAGTGGTGGTAGCTTAGTGGGCTAAAGCACATAACTGGTAAGCAGAAGGTCACCGGTTCGATCCCCACAGCCACCACCATTGTGTCCTTGAGCAAGGCACTTAACTCCAGGGGCCTGTTTCAGAAAGGAGGTTAAGTGAAAACTCTGAGTATGTTAACCCTGAAATGAGGGAAACTCTGGGTTTTCTGTTTCAGAATGGGAGGTATGTCAAACCCAAGAAAGCAGAGTAAGTCAAGCCCGTTTCTGAAAGAGAGGTAACTTATACTCAGAGTCAGTTACCATAGTAACTTACTCTGTGAACCTAACCTGGTCGGGAGCAGGTTTTCTTCGGTAAACCCAGTTTCTTTCGGTCTCCTCCACTTTTTTAAAGAGGAAGCTGTGTTTTAACAGCTCATTCATTCTTTCGGTACATTCATTCATTGCGCACATTTCCGTCACACAGAGAGCATCAAAGTGAATGAAATGGCATGCCCTTTATGGATGATCCTGTAGATGAAGAGGCTGCATTAATTCGTAGGGAGTTACATTTACGTCGGGAGAGGATTTTGAGGCCCAGAGTGGATTTTTTGTCGTATCCCTATGCATTTTTATTTGAGCGGTACTGTTTTTCTTTACAGTCAATTAGATACATCCATAATCTCATCCATCCTTACATCAGTAACGTCAGCCATCGTGGCCGTGCTCTTACATCCGAGCAGATTCTTTGCGTTGCTTTACATTTCTTAGCAAATGGTAGTTTTCTGTATAACATTGGGGATGCAGAACTCATTAGTAAGGCTGCTGTATGCAGAGCGGTAAGGAAAGTGTGCCTCGCTCTTAAGCGCTTTCTGGGAATTTATGTTGTTTCCTGGGCACAAACCCGTGAGAGCCATCAAAGAGGAGTTTCACTGGATTGCAGGTCAGTGGTGTAGAAATCAGTTTAAATGAGGCTAACCTGATAAATGACGATCAGTTAAGAACATCTTGCTGCGACCCCTGGAAGTAACCTAATAATTAGAATTCCCTTTAGGATTTCACAATGTGGTTGGATGCATTGATGGCACACATATTCCCATTATTGCACCTTCCGAAAATGAAGCTGACTATGTCAACAGGAGGTCCATCCACAGTATTAATGTGCAGGTACACTGACAGCCTACTGTTTCTAATGGTCAAAGACTACATCACAATACTGTAACATGTCTCATTCTTTGCACTGTCAAGATCATATCTGATGCTGCACATATCATCACAAATGTGGAGGCCAAGTGGCCCGGCTCTGTTCATGACTCACGAATATATCGTGAGTCAACCCTGAGCAACAGGCTGGAAAGGGTAAGTAAATGTATGTCCTATACACTTATTTCAATGTATGCACCACACTTACAGGGGCACTTCTATGCAGCACTAACGCAATGTGAACTTTCTTACAGGAGAGATTGATGGCTTTCTGCTGGGAGATAGGGGTTCCCATGCCGACCAACACTAATTACCCCTTACCCAGAACCTGAACCAGGCCCTCAGCAGCGCTTCAATGTGGCACACTGCAGGACGAGAGCCCGGGTGGAGATGACCTTAGGCCTGTTGAAAGCACGTTTCCAGTGGCTACGTCACCTCAGGATAACTCCTATAGAACTATAAGGACCACAATGGAAACAAGCCTTTGGGCTTTTTTGTGTTTTTATCCTTTTGAACACTTCGTGTTGATTGTTGATGTTGTTCAATAAAGTTTTCATTCACTCCTGAAAGGGCCTGCGACATTGTGGCATGTGTTGTTCTCCATAATATTGCCATAATTAGAGGGGAGCAACACCATGCCCTACAAATACAAGACCCCGAGGAAGACCCCATCAACCCTGCAGATTTCCAGGATGGAAGGGTAGTGCGAGATATGATATGCCGCAATGTCTTCTCAGATTAACACACATGATATCCTCCACCACAACCAACCACAAAATAAAAAAGAAATGAATAAACACAAAATCACATCAATTTATTTGGTGTTCTTTATTTCCTACAAATTCAAAAACAGTTAGATTTTAATACTTCCTGGAATTAACCTGTGACCATACACTCACCTCTAGCTTTAGTTTCAGAATCTCGATTTCCAGATCTGCCTTTTGGATCTGGCGATCCAAGTATATAAGTTCTTTGCTGTTTTTTTTTTCAATTTTTTTAATAAGATGAAGTCTATATAACTCCTTAACTGGCAACTGAAAATACAGTAGATTAGAGTTACATCATGTAGTTCTAAACAAATTCTACATAATTAAACTGTGGCATTTACTGAAAATCACTGAACTGTGTTCATCTGTGCACCAGAAGTAGATGGACCTTCCTCCTGCTGTTCTTCCACACTCTGGGGGGGGGGGAGAGATGAGAATGTCAGTTTATACTTAGATATAAACTTAGATTCTATAGGCTACTCCACTTAAAAATGTGAAGAAATGTGTAGATTGTTTGATGTGTAGACACATAATATTAACAGTACCTCTGTAGGCCTCTCTGTGGCAGCAGAAACTGTTTCTTCATCCCTATCATCCTGTGAAGATGAGCATTTGGTTGAGTACACCTTATAATACTATTTGTCATAATTTCTGGTGTATTGAGTAGGCTACTTACAACTTCCTGGGGTTCAGGAGGCTCCAAAAGACATATATTACCATCAGAATCTATTGGGACCAACGAAAAACCAAACCCAAAGTAAAATAAATGGAAATATCACAAATAGCCTATATAGAAAATAACACATAGGTTGACCTCTTACATTTTATGAAGGCACTTAAATCTTCAGGAGTGACTGACTCTGAAGTCCCTCTAGGAATTTCCTCAGGCATTGGCCTTCCAGCATTCAGGCTAAGGGCCATCTCTTTTGCATTTGTCAGAGGTGGTGGTGCAGGTCCTCCCCCTGTTTTACGAGCCTCTGCCTTCTTTCTGTTGGCTGAGTAGAAGTCAAATGAGAATGAACATTTAGACCAAATGTCACAAATGCTGCTGCACTGCTAGACACTGGATGCTATTTAGTTATTTAATATGTCAAATGTTTGTAAAGTCAGGTACCCTACACCTATGTTATGCTCAAGCCTTACCTGATTGAATTATGTTTTTATATTTCATTTTCAGCTGCTGCCACGTTCTTTTAATGCCTGCAGGATTGCACCTACATGAAAATTTAAATTAGGTTTAATACATAATGTTCTTCCAGTTTCACCTCTGATATTTTAACAGTTGGGTACTCTAAAATAGTTATTAATTACTAACTACAAATGACATCTTCAACAGTGTAATTAGATTAATATAATAATTACTATCTCTAGAAAGTATTGGTCTACTTATTACTAATTACTTTACAAATCCCATATCAACCTCAACCACTTGAACAATACAAGAGACAAGAAACTGCACTTTTAATGCTTTCAAATAAACAATATACAATTGCATGAATTATTCTTGAATTGACCAAACTGTGTAGAGGGAGAAGGTTACATTAAAAATATACCTTTTAAAATGTGATGTTAAATCCACTATTGTTTTATACAGAATTGTTTTATAGTCTGTGCAGCATTTAATGCAATTACATCAGATTTTACTTTAAATTACAGAAGAATTAAGAGTAACCCCTTTAAATAAATTACAGTATTTGGATTTCTTAATAATTAATTACACCCAACACTTTATAACAGTAATTAAAATGTAAACTCACGCATTGACTCAAGCAGCTATTTTCTCCCAAGCTAACTCTCTGTCCTTGGCTGCTGTTGCCATGGTGACTCATAATATCTGCGCTCCATTGATAATGGCTTTTTATAGTTGTGGTGCACTTGCTTACTCAGAGTCAGTCAACTTAGAGTTGATTGAACTAACTAATTTCAGCTGTTCTGTAACTGAAAACTCAGAGTTTCCCATCTCAGGGTAAGTCAACTCAGAGTTCAAGTTTTAACTCAGAGTTGGTTGAACCTCCTTTCTGAAACAGGCCCCAGGTTGCTCCGGGTGGATTGTCCCTGTAATAATTGCACTGTAAGTCGCTTTGGATAAAAGCGTCTGCCAAATGCATAAATGTAAATTAATGAGATCTTACTGTTTCCTTCCTTGGGAGTTAAAGGATATCTGGACCATTAACCGAGGTGTTACTTGTCAGTTAGTAATGAATACGTGTTTTTTTCGTTCATTTTATTCATTTAATCAAACAGATCAAACAAATATTCACAGACATTCAAAAAAAAAAAACATTTCTGGTATTGAATTATGAATCATTAAAATAATTGAATATAAATGCTTAGGCTTCAAACATTTAGCAGGATAATCTTTTAATTGCTGGTGCTCACAGTTACTACATGTTTTAAAAGTCTTAACTCAAAGTAAAAATAATACAATTATGTGTCAAAAAAGGACATATGTTAATTTACAGAAGACTTCAACAGAAAACCAGCGTGCACCATTGGGCATATTTCACATGTGTACTTCCGCCTAGACTGCCCACTCTGTAAATACGTACAGTTACTATCAAATTAATTTGACATGTTTCCTCCTTTGCCTATGTTCGGGATGAACAGAACAGAACTTATGTTGAAGTTTACCACATGCAGGTGGATCGCCAGGAGGGCGGAGCAAAATCACACTCGCTCTTGGTTCAGTTTCAGCACCAGCATTGACTAAGGCGAACCCTGATTGGATTAGAAGCTTGATGGACGTGACAGTCATTCTTTTTTTTTTTAAATGTTTTATTGAATCCATTAAGTTACTCAGGAAAAAACACATTATAGTTAAACACTTCTTGTAAGAGTAACCTACAGTATCTATGAATACAAGATTAATTTAAAAAATGTTTTGTAAAAAAAAGGATGAATGTTCACCTCAGTTTGAGGTCCAGAGTGCTCTGGAGCAGGTTTTCATCAAGGATGTCTCTGTACATTGCTGCATTCATCTTTCCCTCGATCCTGACTAGTCTCCTAGTTCCTGCCGCTGAAAAACATTCCCACAGCATGATGCTGCCACCACCATGCTTCACTGTAGGGATGGTATTGGCCAGGTGATGAGTGGTGCCTGGTTTCCTCCAGACATGACGCTTGCCATTCAGGCCAAAGAGTTCAATATTTGTTTCATCAGACCAGAGAATTTAGTATCTCATGGTCTAAAAGTCCTTCAGGTGCCTTTTGGCAAACACCAGGGTGGCTGTCGGTGCCTTTTACTGAGGAGTGGCTTCCATCTGGCCATTCTACCATACAGGCCTGATTGATGGAGAGTGACCATCGGGTTCTTGGTCACCTCCCTGACTAAGGCCCTTCTCCCCCGATCGCTCAGTTTGGCCGGGCGGCCAGCTCTAGGAAGAGTCCTGGTGGTTCCAAACTTCTTCCATTTATGGATGATGGAGGCCACTATGCTCATTAGGACCTTCATTGCTGCAGAATGTTTTCTGTACCCTTCCCCAGATCTGTGGCTCGATATAATCCTGTCTCGGAGGACTTCATGGCTTGTTTTGTGCTCTGACATGCACTGTTAACTGTGAGACCTTAGATTGCCAGGTGTGTGCCTTTCCAAATCATGTCCAATCAACTGAATTTACCACAGGTGGACTCCAATCAAGTTGTAGAAACATCTAAAAGATGATCAGTGGAAGCAGGATGCACCTGAGCTCAATTTTGAGTGTCATGGCAAAGGCTGTGAGATTTTTTTTTTATAAAGATTTCAAACAAACTTCTTTCACATTGTCATTATGGGGTATTGTTTGTAGAATTTGGAGGAATATAATGAATTTTATCAATTTTGGAATAAGGCTGTAACATAACAAAATGTGGAAAAAGTGAAGCGCTGTGAATACTTTCCAGATGCACTGTATGTTGAGGTTTAGAAGAGTTTTGGGGGGTTACCACTGTGGTGAAGAGTCTAGCTTCAGCTTAAAAGCTCCTGAAATGTAAAGTTTGTAAGTCTTAAAATAATAAGTCTAAATAAGTTTTAAATGAATATTGGCGTATATACTTCAATCTTAGTGTTAAAAACATTCAGGGGTGGAAAGAATACAGAAAAATTATCCTCAAGTAGAAGTACTGTTTCTTCCCAAAAAATGTAGCTGTCCTAAAAAATACTCAAGTAAGAGTAAAAGAGTAGCTAATTTAAAAGTACTCATGAGTAGTGAGTATTGCCATTATTGTACAGTACTCATATTGAGTACTGAGTTGCAAAATCTATACCCCATTATAATGAACACTGTATGCCAACTTTTAAAATACATCACTTATCTATGATAAACATTACATGAATCTTATTCCAAAAAAATAAAAGGGAGACATGATAACAGAATTGAAAATATTAAAAAGTTATTTTCAATACACTGATCACCATTTTAAATCGTAATGTATGAAACAATTACATTAAAATCAGTTTATGTGTAGGGCCTAAATTTCCCTTAATGCCTACAGAGCGTTATTTTCACAGTCTGTCTTCACCACATTCAAGGACTCTTATTTTGAAGTTCTCTCCTGCACTACGTTTCCCAGAAGTCACTGCCCTGATCACTCCCTCGTTATCCCCACATGTATGTCATTCCCTTATTAAGTTCCAAGTGTATATATACCCTCTAGTTTTGTCAGTAGTTGTCAGTCCTTGAATTGTATTGTTATGTTTGATGCCACTCCAGTGTTTGTTCCACTCCAGTGTTTGTTCCACTCCAGTGTTTGTTCCACTCCAGTGTTTGTTCCACTCCAGTGTTTGTTCCACTCCAGTGTTAAAGGATTTAAAGTTCCTACTCCTGCGTCTCCTCTTGACTCACCAAGCGTTACAGAAAGTATAACCCATACTATGGATATACCAGCTGTGAGAATCCTCCTCCTCGAACAAGGAGATCATCCAGTCGAGGATCACGTGCGTGAGTTTCTCCATCTTGCTAATTTGGTGCACTATGAGGACCACTCTCTAGTCTATTTCTTCAGAGCTGGTCTGAATAGTGCGCTGAAGGAGCGGATGCCTCCGGTGGGTCCTCACTGGATGCTGTGCAACTTTGTGGAGGTGGCACTGAAACTTAGCGGCTCACCTTTCACTGTGGGTGTGAAGGATGAGGACTTTGAATCTCCTTCCACAGTGGACATCCCCAAGCCTTCCACGGCCCCTGTCTCCAAGCATTCCAAGGCCCCAGTCTCCAAGGTAACTCCACTCCGTTCAACAACCCTAAATAATTTTTTTGGGGGGCCTCATCCTATCCTGTTTCCAGTGGTCGATTCACTGCTGCAGTAGTGGCCACGGTCAGCGAGCCAGAACCAGTGCCTGTAGCCTCGACCGTCCACGTAACCACTCTCCCTGCTGGCCCAAGGAGAAAGAGTAGGAAGAGGGCACCTTCTCTTCTGGTTCTGCCAGTGCTCTCCACGGCTCAACCTTCCATGGCTCTGCCTTCCACGTCTCCGCCCCAGAGCCTTTCATGGCTCTGCCTTCCACGTCTCCGCCCCCAGAGCCTTCCATGGCTCTGCCTTCCACGTCTCCGCCCCCAGAGCCTTCCATGGCTCTGCCTTCCACGTCTCCGCCCCCAGAGCCTTCCATGGCTCTGCCTTCCACGTCTCCGCCCCCAGAGCCTTCCATGGCTCCGCTCACTCCCAGGCCTCCAGAACCAGTCCCTGCCCTGTGGCGGCCTCCCAGGCCTCAAGAATCAGTCCTTGCCCTGTGGCCAACTCCCAGGCATCCAGAACCAGTCCCTGTCCTGCGGTCGCCTCCCAGGCCTCCTGACCCTCTCTCTCCAGAACCAGTCCCTGTCCTGCGGCCGCCTCCCAGGCTTCCTGAAGCAGTCCCTATCCTGGGGCCGCCTCCCAGGCCTCCTGATCCATTACGAGCCTGGAAGCCCCCCCCACCCAAGCCCCGATCATCCTCCTGGGATCTTTCTTCTGTGTTTCCCTATCGTCATCTGTCTTGGGGCGCCAGGAGTCGCCCATTTAATGGTGGGGGGTGGTAATGTCACAGTCTGTCTTCACCACATTCAAGGACTCTTATTTTTGAAGTTCTCTCCTGCACTACATTTCCCAGAAGTCACTGCCGTGATCACTCCCTCGTTATACCCACCTGTATGTCATTCCCTTAAGTTTCCAAGTGTATATATACCCTCTAGTTTTGTCAGTCCTTGAATTGTATTGTTATGTTTGATATCACTCCTGCATTTGTTCCTCTCCAGTGTTTGTTCCACTCCAGTGATGGTAATTAAAGGATTTAAAGTTCCTACTCCTGCTTCTCCTCTTGACTCCTAGGACACCAAGCGTTACAGTTATTGTAGTGCATAAAACATGTTCAAACAAAGCAAGGAATGCAACAAAAAAAAAAAAAGCTAAATAAGCAGGATCACTTGGCACGTCATGTCCTGCACAATAGAGGAGCTAGAGCAGGCATGGGAAAAATTGTTTGGTACAGGGTCTACATCACCCTTAAAAATAAATAAATTCAAATATACTCCCCCTCATGCCATCTTGGATGTGTATGACTTACTTTCTTCTGCAGAACACAAATTAAGATTTTTAGAAGAATATCTCAGCTCTTTTGGTCAATACAATGAAAGTGAATAGGTGCTAAAATATTGAAGCTCCACAAATCACATAAATCAGCATAAAAGTAACTAATCCATGTGCATCCAGTGGTTTAATCCATGTCTTCAGAAGTGATATGATAGATGTGGTGAGAAACAGTTCAAGATTTAATATTTTGTTTTACTATTAATTCTCCTCCCTGCTCAGTCAATCTCCACTTTAAATTTCATACTGTTCTTCTTGTATTTTTGGTGATTCACATTCTTCATGCATATCGCCACCTACTGGGCAGAGAGAAGAATTTCTAGACTTAAATATTGATGTGTTTCCCACCCACACTTGCCATATCAATTCTGATGTCATGGATTAAACCACTGGATTTGCATGTATTACTTATATGCTGCTTTTATGTGCTTTTTGGAGCATCAACATTTTGGCACCTATTCACTTACATTGAATGGACCTACAGAGCTGAAATATGCTTCTGAAAATCTTAATTTGTGTTCTTCTGAAGAAAGAAAGTCATAGACAGATGCATGAGAGTCAGTAAATAATAAGAGAATTTCATTTTTGTGTGAATTATTTCTTTAATTAGCACATGGGGGCCACATTGTCCTCCTTTTGAGATGTTCTACATTGATTCAGTTCTTGTATCTTTTAAGCCAAGAAATAGTTGTGTTCTATTGTGTACGAGGACCACCTCAAAGTCATCCTGCTTGACCTCGCGGCCCCGCCGAACCTCCTCATGTGAATCCTCGGGTATCAAAGAAGAGGTGGGTGGGAGGGCGTGTGAAGTGAATCGTCCCTCAGAATGAGAGTGATTCACGTGCGAAGCGTCTTGAGACTCATGCCCTCAAAGTGAGGGCAGTTTGTCTCCATGAGAGCTGACTCTGTGTGGGCTGCGGCTCTCATGCAGATCTGACGGCGGGATGTGCCTCTCGCACAAGGAACACAACGACATCTTTAAAAAGATGCGAACATGTAAATGACTCTTTTAGATCTATAAAAATATAAATTAATATATAGTTATATCACACAATACACCATACACTATATGTATTTGAAAGGATTCACAAACCCTGCCGAAGTACTGCTGGGAATCAGGATGCTGAGGCCCATTCACCAGTGAAGCGTCAATCGGCGAGGCAGTGTGATGTTCGCAGGAGCACTGCAGGGGAGCGGAAAGTCTTCCCATGAAGATTCCGCCCACTGACTCATGTATATCGATGGCGAAGATAGAGGGCTTTTAGACAAGAGATTATTGATGTCTTAAAGGAAGAAATATGGTGTTTGTGCACCTGTTTTTATAGCAGACAGTTTTGCGGCAAAACTGTCGGTGCTCAAACACCAAAGCCAATATTAGAAAATTGCCGTTATTGTAGAGAGGTTTCAACTAGGTTGTATAAGAAGGTATTCCCATATGCTATGCAATGTCGATTGTACTCATAAGGAAACAGTATTTGCAGCTTGTACCTTCAAATGCAAATTACTGTGGACATCAAATATAAAACGAATTAAGTTGTGTGGGAAACAGATTCAGAACACAATTCTTGAGAAATTTACACTACTGATACCACCAGCAAGACCTTGACAAAAATGTTTCTGGTCAAGCTAGAAGAATTGAATTTACAACCTGTTAATATGGTGGGACGGGGATATGATGGGGCTGGGAACGTAAGTGGCAAGGTGAGAGGTGTACAAGCATGCATTAAACTGTTGTATCCTGCTGCCACCTGTGTGCATTGCAAAAACCATTTGGCAATAGTGCACTCAACACGTATTCCATTGATTCGAAACACACTGAATGTGTGCCTCAAGTCTCTTGAGCCTCCCGAGCCTTCCTCGGCTCCACCTCCCAGGGCTCCGCCTCCCGAGCCTCCTACGGCTCCGCCTCCCGAGTCTCTCGAGCCTCCCAGGGCTCCGCCTCCCGAGTCTCTCGAGCCTCCCAGGGCTCCGCCTCCCGAGTCTCTCGAGCCTTCCAGGGCTCCGCCCCCGAGCCTCCTAGGGCTCCGCCTCCCGAGCACCCTGAGCCTCTCGAGCCTCCTACGGCACCATCTCCCTCGGCTCCACCTCCAGAGCCTTCCAGGTCTTCACCTCTAGAGCCTCCTACGGCGCTACCTCCCTCGGCTCCGCCTCCAGAGCCTTCCAGGTCTCCGCCTACCAAGCCTCACTCTGCTCTGACTCCTGAGCCACCTATGGTGGCTCCTATGGTGCCACCTCCATCGGCTCCGCCTCCAGAGCCTCCTACGGCTCCGCCTCCTGAGCCTCCCTCAGCTCCGCCCCCTGAGTCTCCAGAGCTTTCCATGGTTCCGCCTCCCTCGGCTCCGCCTCCTGAGTCTCCCTCGGCTCCGCCTCCTGAGCCTCCAGAGCCTCCCATGGTTCCGCCTCCCTTGGCTCTGCCTCCTGAGTCTCCCTCGGCTCCACCTCCTGAGCCACCCACAGCTCCGCCTCCTGAGCCTCCCATGGTTCCGCCTCACTTGGCTCCGCCTCCTGAGTCTCCCTCGGCTCTGAATCCAGAGCCTTCTACGGTTCAACCTCCTGAGCCATCCATGGCTCTGCCACCTGGATCTTCCATGGCTCCGCCCTCGGAGTTCCCCATGGCTGTCCTATGGCCACCTCCCAGGCCTCCTGAACCTGTCCCTGCCCTGTGGCCGCCTCCCAGGCCTCCTGAACCTGTCCCTGTTCTGCGGCCACCTCCCAGGCCCCCTGAACCTGTCCCTGCCCCTTGGACTTCCTGCCTGCCCCCTGTGCCCCCTTGGACTTCCTGCCTGCCCCCTGTGCCCCCTTGGACTTCTTGCCTGCCCCTTGTGCCCCCTTGGACTGCCCTCTTGCCCCATGTGCACCCTTGGACTGTCTGTCTGCCCCTTGTACCCCCTTGGTCTGTCTGTCTGCCCCTTGTGCCCCCTTGGACTGTCTGTTTTCCCCTGGTGCCCTCATTTTGTTTTTTGTGGGTTTTTTGTCATTTTTGTTTTAGGATCGTCTGGAATCCGATCCTTTGAGGGGGGTTTCTGTCATGTTCACTGTTATCTTTTTGTTTTTGTGCTTTTATGTTGAAGTTTAGTTTAGTTCCTGTTTCCTGTTTGGTTTTTGTAGTCCTTCTGTAGTTTCTTTTTATGATTGGTTTTCCCCTGATTGTTCCTCCTTCCCTGATTGTTTCCCCAGGTGTCCCTCATTCCCTTGTTTGTTCCTTTCTGTATTTAAACCCTGGTTGTTTGTTCAGTCTCTGTCGGTCGTTGTTTGATGAATGTTGTTGATGTTCGCTCACATGCCTGTCTTCCTGTATTTTCAGTTCCTGTGTTTTCGTGTTTTGTTTTCATTTTGCCCATCGTGGTAGTTTTGTTTGTTTATGTCTGTTTGTTTCCATTCGTGTCAATAAACCCACGTTTGGATCCTCATCCCTTGTCTGCCTCCGTCCTCATTCATTACAGAATGCTGTACAAGACATTGTGTCTTTTATAACTGCTTCACCAAACGGCTGTAAATCTTTTTAAGTGACAGCAGCACGAAGCAGCATTTACACATTTTTCCAATACACGCTGGTCTCAGCACGATATGTGCATTAGCACTGTCATCCAAAACTTTGAGAACATCTGATTGACAATGGATCAACTAAAGACTGAAGGGGACCCCAAAAGCTGAAATACAGCGATGTCTCTAAGCAGAACAATGAAGTTGTTTGATTTCATTATTAGCATTATTGTGATTCAGGGTTTGCTGCAATATATAATGCCTCTTTGCAACAGTTTGCAAAACCCAACTTGTGATCTACCAAGTGCTGCTAACAACGCCAGTGCGCTGGTGACGCTGCTTCAAAATAAAAGGGAAGATGCAACGTTTAGAAATATATGGTATCAAAGTTGTGATTTGGCTGTCAAACTTCACATCAATCCCTCATCCCTCACATAGTAACAATGCAGACAAAGAGGTCAAAAACACCAGCAACAACCCCAGAGGACTACTGGCGACGGTTGACGGAATCTGTTCTTTCCATTCATAGACTACCTCGCATCTGAAGTGAGAGAGTTTGCCTGGCACTACCACGACTAAAAGGCCAGTATTTGCTGCGGGACAAACTGTCAGAATTGTCTGACAAGGTGTGGCAGGAGATAAAAAAAATTGTATGGGGCACTGATGCCCAATCTGGATGCCACTGATGTTGAACTGGTGCTGTGGAGGCAGTTTAATTATGGCTCTGTGTGTACCCTGAGATTAAATCCTGCAGGAGCCCCTAGTCCTCAGTATCAACACACAGATTTGAGGGGATTTCAAGTTTGAAAGCAAGGTCAGATAATTTGCTGTCATTGTCACAGGGACTTCAACCTTCACCATGATATAGATCAGTGAGTCATAGTTTCCATTTTGGCAGTATGTTAGAGATCCAGTCTCCATGGTTTCACCGTTCTGAAATAAATGTAGAATGAAACACAAGGAAATGTGTCCATTTACAGTCACAGATGTCTTAGAAGCCTGTCATATAGCAAAATATGTCTACAGTAATTTTCAGCAGCAGTGTGGCAAAATCAGAAATTAATGTCCACTGTGTGCACCCTTGAGAAGTTTTGAAATATAAATATAAATATACATTTATATATATATATATATTGTATTTGGTCCCTCTATAATGGCCTTGTGATGCATTGGATGATTCACATTAGAAAAAATGCCATGACCTATTTTCACTTTTTATACCAACTTAACTCGCTTTTAAAATTCCCCATAAGCTGATATGTTATCTTAAAGATGTGGCTGGACCCATATTCCATTAAACAAAATGAGGTGAGTACGGAGAATGAGCTACTTTAAAAGCAGGTAAGACTGGTTGATTGCTTTGGTGAACAATGAATGGACACTAACTACATTTCCAGCAGAAACATTTTTAAGATCAGATGGCTTATTTAAAATGTATACTGTAAAACATTATTGAAGCACACATAGAACATTTTGTTCCACTGAAAATATGCATTACTATGAATAAAAGACTTGATCAACAAGATATTGACATTATAAGTGAATTTAGAGAAAATAACTTTATTAATTTAAACATAAACATGATTCCTGCTTATAGCCATCTGATGTTCTGTTTTTAATGCTACAGTGACATCTGCTGGTTTACAAATACATTCAATATCTGAGATCTGTACAGTGATCACTGTTGTATGACACTCAAAATCTAGCCTTTATTCAAAATATGTCAAGTCAGTGATGTTTACAGCAGTGTCTGGAAGAACATACAGGCGAGGTATTTTTCCTTATTAGTTTGTTTACACGTAACATCCACCTTTAATTAAAACAGATGTAAAATTATTATAATTCCTGATTAGCCTATAACCTGCCAGGGCCAGTCTAAATAAAACAAATAAATACAATAAAAAATAAAAAAAATATATATATATATATATATCACTATATATATATATATATATATATATATTGTTGAATAACTGATAGTGATAAATCATTATTTTATCAGCTTGATAAATATATATATAGTTTACTGCTATTGCAGTACAGTAGCTGTAGGTTTTGTATTTTAAATGAAGCCATACAATATTAGGCTACTGCTAAAGCAGATAACCTTTTTTTAGGTAGGATAAATGAAGGTTTTCCACTGAGACATTTTCTGTTAAAGATTTGGTTCAAATTAAATGTTATTTTATCTGTTTTGTGCAAGATGTATATAAATGGGGTACTTGTCAGTGTTAAATGTTTTTTATTTTGAGATTTTTAAAAAGAATCTGTTATGTTTTGGGGGTTACCATTATGGTGACAAGGGGCACTTGAGCTAACGAGGAAGTGGTAGATACCATACAAGAAACTGATTGGTTGCTTCATTGAGCAATTTCTGTGCTAACCATAGCACAGTAACACAACTACACTCTGTAGTTCTTCCAACCATAATGTAGCATGCTTACATTACATTACATTACGTTCGTAATTTTGTTGCGTTTACCCTATTCAGTTAGGTACTTTCTAAACAAAGTTTTTGTACTGCAAATACATTGTACTTTTAAATTAAGAAAACTAATTTCAAACATGTGGAATCACTCTCCACGATTGAATCAAGTTCAGCCAAACAGCTTTATGTTTCGTGTGTGTTTGTGTGTGTGTGTGTGTGTGTGTGTGTGTGTATTTAGAATTTAAAAGCATGTACATTTTGAGATTTTCCTGCTCATTGTTTTGCATGCATATTATTGGACTGTAAAAACAAATTTCATCATTATGCCAATACTACAGCTTTTATTTCCATCCATTTAATTTGTCACAATCATGCCTGTAATTTCTATTTTGTTATATCGAGTTTAAACTTGATTTTCTTCATTCAATTCAAAAGTGGTTGCAAAAGGGCATTGAACTTAGAAGGCTGTCACCACTACGGTTTAAAGGGTCATGATATGAGTAATACAATTTTTCTTGATCTTTTGACATAGATGTCATTGTACTATAAAAACATACTGTAAGTTTAAGTAATGAAAACATTCTCCTTAATAGAAAAGGAGCATTTATTTAAACCAAGCTGCAAAAAAAACCTTGTTTGAAATTTGTGGTATACTTGTGACGTCACAAGGACCAAATACATCTGCATATGACTGCCTCTTCTAGACATTAACGCCTATTTTTTCTGTTATTGCACCCTTGGCCCGTCCCACTGGTGCTCAGTCAGTCACACAGGTGAAGAGAAGAGAGATGGGGCCTGTCATGGGAGATTCATCCAACGTTGACAGGACACCTTCATCTGGATTGAAATAATTTTCTACATAAATGTTATCATGCCTCTCACGGCACTTTTAAAAGATGCAATGTCAAGTTATAACTCTAAAATAGATCCCCCATTCAGCTGCGCTTTCTTTCTTTGTGCTGTTTTGAAGGCATCCTGGACCGTTTTTGCACCCATCTGTGCTATTTTTAATTGTTGGTCTTTTGTAATCATGGATGTCTTGGATCGTTTAATGCAGGGGTCCCCAAACTTTTTTCTATGAGGGCCACATAATTTTTCCTTTCTATAATGGAGGGCCGTAGTCTAACAGAAAATGGCATGGGCCGGAGTGATTTATTGTGGAGATTTTATTATGATTTTAAATGGATTTACAGTATTATGCCTCCTAATGCTAGATTAATTTATTATTTATGCACCATACATATCAAGTGATATATAGCCTATTAAAAGAGAATTATTACTATCGTAATGACATTTTTTCATATTCATTGCTATTGAAATCAAATTATTTACTTACTCATGCGTATTAGGCTAATCAGTGCGAACTATGTCCCCTTGACGCGCCAACCATACTAGGAGCTCCGTCAGTCGTGATGCTGGCCAGCTTAGACCAGTCTAGATCCAACTCTTCTATCGTTTGGCACACTTTACCAAAAATATCCTCCCCTGTCGTAGTACCTTTGAGACTTTTTAGGGCTGCCAGCTCCTCGGACACTTCAAAGTTTGAGCTAACTCCGCGAAGAAAAATGAGCAGCTGTGCCGTGTCCTGCACGTCATTACTTTCATCCAGCGCTAATGCAAAAAAATCTAATTCTTTCACTTTTCCTTCAGCTGGGCATATACATTATACCCCAGTTCTTCAATTCGTCTGGTGATTGTACTTGCGGACAGACTCACCGCATTTAAGACGTCTTTCTTATCGGGTCACACCTCTCACATTTTTGTAAATATTTGATTATATAATTTCATGTTACAACACTGAAGAAATGACACTTTGCTACAATGTAAAATAGTGAGTGTACAGCTTGTATAACAGTGTATATTTGCTGTTCCCTCAAAATAACTCAACACACAGTCATTAATGTCTAAACCGCTGGTAACAAAAGTGAGTACACCCCTAATTGAAAATTTCCAAATTGGGCCCAATTAGCCATTTTCCCTCCCCGGTGTCATGTGACTCGTTAGTGTTACAAAGTCTCAGGTGTGAATGGGGAGCAGGTGTGTTAAATTTGGTGTCATCGCTCTCACACTCCCTCAAACTGGTCACTGGAAGTTCAACATGGCACCTCATGGCAAAGAACTCTCTGAGGATCTGAAAAAAATATTTGTTACTCTACATAAAGATGGCCTAGGCTATAAGAAGTTTGCTAAGACCCTGACACTGAGCTGCAGAACAGTGGCCAAGACCATACAGCGGTTTAACAGGACAGGTTCCACTCAGAACAGGCCTCGCCATGGACGACCAAAGAAGTTGTGTGCATGTGCTCAGCGTCAAATCCAGAGGTTGTCGTTGGGAAACAGACATATGAGTGCTGCCAGCATTGCTGCGGAGGTTGAAGGGGTGGGGGTCAGCCTGTCAGTGCTCAGACCATACGCCGCACACTGCATCAAATTGGTCTGTCTGGCTGTCCTCCCAGAAGGAAGCCTCTTCTAAAGATGATGCACAAGAAAGCCTGCAAACAGTTTGCTGAAGTCAAGCAGACTAAGGACATGGATTACTGGAACCATGACCTGTGGTCTGATGAGACCAAGATAAATGTATTTGGTTCAGATGGTGTCAACCGTGTGTGGCGGAAACCAGGTGAGGAGTACAAAGACAAGTGTGTCTTGCCTACAGTCAAGCATGGTGGTGCGTCATGGTCTGGGGCTGCATGAGTGCTGCCGGCACTGGGGAGCTACAGTTCATTGAGGGAACCATGAAGGCCAACATGTACTGTGACGTACTGAAGCAGAGCATGATCCCCTCTCTTTGGAGACTGGGCCGCAGGGCAGAATTCCAGCATGATATCGACCCCAAACACACCTCCAAGATGACCACTGCCTTGCTAAAGTAGCTGAGGGTGAAGGTGATGGACTGGCCAAGCATGTCTCCAGACCTAAACCCTATTGAGCATCTGTGGGGCATCCTCAAACGGAAGGAGCAGAAGGTCTCTAACATCCACCAGCTCTGTGATGTTGTCATGGAGGAGTGGAAGAGGACTCCAGTGGCAACCTGTGAAGCTCTGGTGAACTCCATGCCCAAGAGGGTCAAAGCAGTGCTGGAAAATAATGGTGGCCACACAAAATATTGACACTTTGGGCCCAATTTGGACATTTTCACCTAGAGGTGTACTCAATTTTGTTGCCAGCGGTTTAGACATTAACGGCTGTGTGTTGAGTTATTTTGAGCAAATTTACACTGTTACACTGTTTACACTGTACACTCACTACTTTACATTGTAGCAAAGTGTAATGTCTTTTATCTTTTCTACATGAAAAGATATAATCAAATATTTACAAAAATGTGAGGGGTGTACTCACTTTTGTGAGATACTGTATATATATATTAACATGATTTGACTTGATTTTATACATGAGTTTATATGATAGGGTACAATGGGGCTAAATGTCCCTTTTGGTAAAAGACCAATTGGATGCTATTTCTTCTGATGCACTAGATGGCTTGAAAAAAAAAACATAAGAGCACCTTCTTAAACCCCTGTAACACTGCAACAAATTGTTTGACAATAGTGGGAAGGAATGGATTTGTTTCAATAGACATGCAAATTGGGACTGCAGGAAAAGGCTATAGAGGTTAATTTGTGAAATAGGCATGTACTAAGATGTTAACTCTAAAATGTACTCTGTTTTTATACAAACAGAATAAATTAGTTTTAATTTAATAATATAGAATGGGTTAATATATAGGTGTACTATAGATATTATAAAATGCCAACGTTTGCCAAGTTTTCAAACAGTTTTTATTTAATTAAAAAATTATTTAAAAAAAAAATACATATATATATATATATATATATATATATATATATATATATATATATATATATATATATATATATATATATATATATATGTATATATATATATATGTTACTCCATTAATAATCAATATATTTAATATTTTCCCTATCATAACACATGTTGGGACCACATTAAAACAGATATTCATTAAAGGAATATTCCGGTTTTAAGACAAGTTAAGTTCAATTGATAGCATTTATTGCATACAGTAATGTTGATAACCACAAAAATGTATTTCAACTCGTCCCCTCCTTTTCTTTAAAAAATGCTAAATCGATTTTACAGTGACACACTTAAAATGGAAGTGAATTGGAACCGATTTTTGTAGGATTTAAATACAGAAATGTGAAGCTTATAATTTTATAAAAGAACTTACATTTATTTTCTGTATAAACTCATGTATTATTTGAGCAGTATAAGCTGTTTAGATTGTAATTTTTACGGCAGTGTTTTAGGGTGTGTTGACAGTATCATCATGCAACAAAGTTGTAAAAGTGGCAATAACTGTACACAGAAAGGTTAGTAAGTTATTTTATCACACATAAAATAATATTAACATATTGTTAAGATCTTGTGGCTATTCTTTTGAAAAAGTGAGTATTCACTTTAGGCCCCCATTTAATTCCATCGTAAGTGTCTCACTGTAACCCACATTTTTTTGTTTGTTTGTTTGTTTTTTTTTAAATGAAAGAAAGAAAACAAGGGGCAACCAAAATAAATTGTTTGTGGTAATCAACATTATGCCACAAATGCTGTCGATTGAGCTTAACTTGTACTGAACCCGGAATATTCCTTTAAATGCTCTTTAGTGCTGTTTTACACTAATGAAGCATCAATGTGGGCCAAAAATAATCAGAAGGAAAAATAAGGTGTATTTTCTTATGACAATAGGTTAATCACTATCCAGAGCATTTCTGATCCGGTTCTCTAACAACTATTTCACATTTACCCTATACAACAGTTCATAAAAAAAAATTTTTTTACTAGAAATGAAAAACGAGGCTGTGAGAGATAGACATACATCTCTTCAATGCATGCATACAGCTATCAAAAAGCACCTAGATAATTTTCCACAACTCATGTTGTCTGGAGTCCTTTCTCTACTGAAACGTAAAAAAATCCATTATTCAGATAGCGTTGTAGTTCTTTTTTTTTTTATTAGGAATGAAAAACAAGCATTACTGTCTTTAATTTGTGTTGATCATGAACTGACCAATGAAAAAATACAAACTTCAGTAGACAGACAACACCTGAAAACACTAGTTTTGAAAATTAGCTTTGGTTATTAGGACCTTTACGCAGCTTTATATGGTGAATGACATTGTACAGACTGGAAGTCTGTTCCTCACAGACTCGTTTTCATTACAGTCTAAAATGTTTCTACTCTAAATAAGGCCTAGATGCTTATTTAGCAGCTGCCTGAAAAATTATTAACACCTCAGTAGTCACTGAGAATCTTTAATAGCCATTACATTACTGTTTAGGGGTTGAATACACTGCGAAGAGTTAAATTAGTATGAGAATTAGCATCTGTACCATGCTAGGGGATAAATTGGCAAATGTGACATATGCATATTTGTCGCCAGGTGGCGATAACGCAACTTTGGACTTTTAAAAACGCATTAGGAGTACTGAAGAACATGTCCCGGAAATATGAACCGCTGTTAAATATCTGCTGAGAAATAAAGCTGTGGAAGATTTGAGTTTTTACTGAAACTGAGCTTGAAAGATCATCAGCATGGACATCTCTGATGAAGCTGATGACTGGTTTATCGAGTCTCTTATCACGTGAGTCTGACTGCGGTGGACTGATATTGCGTTTAATCTCCGTTAAATAGTGGCAATGTCTAAAAAAACAAACAAACAAAAAAAAAAACCTAATGAGCTGCCTACCTAGACAGTATTTTTTTTTTTTCTGGCCTTCATAGCGGATTCCATCAGACAGTGGCTGTGTTCTTGATTTCAGATACAAAGACCTGCATGTATTTCACCTCGAGCATCCGACAAAAGTAATAGAGTGGACGGGTGACAAAAGTAAAGCATTTTAGAATCTCTGAAAGATTTGAGTCACTAATATAGCCGTGAATTCATTTTTAAAGGCAGATTTCTCTCATCTTCCAGGTATTTGTGTCGCAGGATGCACTAGCTCAAGGAGTGAAATCTTAGAGTTACTTCTGCCTCTAAAGTTATATGCAGGAGACAACCAGGTAAATAAACAAAATCTGACATGACGAAGCTGAATTCTGCCTCGTCCAAATAGTCACCTACAAAATGCCTTCCAAAATTGCAGTTAATCTTAACTACCTTTTTAATCACATTTTAAGGGTCTTTGTGCAGAGCGAGACTTCAAAGTTCTGCATGGTGGATTTTCAGAAGAACCTGTTGAGTGTTTGATACATATCCCTGGAACACGGTAACACAAAACTGTCTTCTGTACTGCACCGGTGTAGTCAAGACTATTATTATTGAAATTCTGCAAATTAAACCACTGAAATTTTCATTTTTCCTTATGTAATATCAGCCATTTTTCACAGGTGTGTGGTGACCAGTGGAAGTTCAAGTTCAAAGTTGCATATTTGGGATATTGGAGGAGATGAAAGTGGTAAGATGTGTGTCTTTGTACTTTATTACAAATGGTTAGAAATTATAGCATTATGTTTAAAATGTTTAAACTTAAAAATGTGTCACTTAAAGGGATAGCTCACCCAAAAAATTTAAATGATCTTATTATTTACTCAACCTTATGCCAACCCAGATGTGTCTTTTCTTCTGCAGAACAAAAATAATTTTTTTAGAAGATTTTCTCAGCTCTGTAGGTCCATTCAATGCAAGTGAATGGTGACCAGAATTCAGGTAAAAAAAAAGACATCAAGTCCACACAGTTCCAGTGTTTAAAACCATGGCTTCAGAAGTGATATGATAGGTGTGGGTAAGAAATAGATACATGTTTATATTGTTTTTTTTTTACTTTAAGTCTCGACTTTCACAATCATTCTTCTTTTGTTTTTAGAGATTCACATTCTTTGTGCATATTGCCACCTACTGGGCAGGGAGGAGAATTTATGGTAATAATTTTTTTTTTAATATTGATCTGTTTCTCACCCACACATATCAATTCACTTCTGAAGATATGGATTTAACTACTGGAGGTGTATTGATTACTTTTATGACTCCATAATATGCTTTTTGGACTTTCGAGTTTCTGGCCACCATTCACTTGCATTGTAAGGACCTACAGAGCTGTGATATTCTTCTAAAAAACTTAATTTGTGTTCTGCGGAAGAAATCTTGTAATACACATCTGGGATTATTTGAGGGTGAGTAAATGATGAGAGAATTTTCATTTTTGGGTTAACTATCCTTTTGATGTCTAACCTGATTTCACAACACAGATGTTATAAAAAGGACTGGTGTTATAAACCCTAAAAGCACATCAGCAAAATGCAGTAAAATAGCTCCTGGATTGACTGAAGAAGCCACAGTCCTTCATGGTTCTTGTATCAGTGATGTTCAGCTGACACAGATAGCAACAGGAAGAGTTCTGTATACAGTAGGTAATGTCAAACCTCAAATTTTACAATAGTTCTTTAAATAGTTTTGTTTTAAATATTTTGAAATTGATCAGTACAGCTAATTTATTATTACATTTTTTTGACAGGAAACAAGTCATCAGATTCAGTGAGTGGCTTACAGTTTGTGAATCCTTGTGTATTTCTAATTTGTGCAAGCAATGGCTCTCTGCTTTTGGGTGACACAAGAGATCCCTTGACCAGTCATTATCCTTTGAAAGAGAAAGAGACAAGTGATGGTTTGCACTGGTGTTTTGGGATGAGGAGGAACAACTTCCAGTCAGAACCGTCCTCTTGTACTATAGCAAGGCTCTCTTCCTCCGGTCACATGGTGGTGTCTGATCTAAGAGATTTACAGAGTCCATTTTGTCGAACTCTACTAAATGTCAAACATAGTGCACCAAACAATGACTTTCTGAATGTTTCTTGGGCTCCAGTTCTCGACAGCTGTCTTTCTGTGTCTGGTAAGTTGAGCACCTTTCCTGTTTTTAACTAAATAAAGATTGTTCACCCCAAAAATAAAAATACTATTTTCATTAACATTGATGTTCCAAACCCACATGACTTTCTATTCTGGGATACAAAAGGAGATGTTAAGCAGAACGAGATGTTCTATTCACTTTCATTGTATAAAAACATTTGTTTGCTCTTTAATAACCTGGCAAACATTTCTTTTAAAGGATTTGATGGGACTGTACAGCTCTATAACACAACAAACTGGAGCACAGATGCACAGGACCCTCAGCCGATTTTTTCACACCAAGGTCATGAAATGTCATATGAAGCAAAGTACAGTAGTTCCCAGCCTGTGGTTACTACCCATGCTTGGCATCAATCGCGACCAAATACTCTTCTCTCAGCAGCTACAGATGGATCTATACATGTTTGGGACTGGGTGGGCAAAAACACTGACAGATAAGAATGTGTTGAGATTCCTTAGAAAGGACAAAAATATTGTATGCAATGATGAATACTCTTTATTCAGTTTTAAAAGGAGCAAATCTTCATGTCTTTTATTCATGATTTCAGGACATAATGTAATTAAAAAATGTAACATACTGTCCTTCTTAGTCTTTGACAATGACTGTTTAAATTGACTACTTGTACATTAAAACATTATATATAAATAAATGTATTATATTAGTCAGATAGTCTGATACCAATTTCCAGATCCGTATTTTACAAAAGCAGTTTTCTGTGTTACAAAATTACAAATAATATAAGATAGCTAAACTAATTATTACCACGCGTGTGGAGGCTTCACGCTATTCTCCGCGGCATCCACGCACAACTCACCACTCGCACCCCGGAGAGCGAACCACATTATTGTGACCACGTGGAGACCACCCCATGTGACTCTACCCTCCCTAGCATCCGGGCCAATTTGGTTGCTTGGGAGACCTGGCTGGAGTCACTCAGCATGCCCTGGATTCAAACTCGAGATTCCAGGGGTGGTAATCAGCATCAATACTCTCTGAGCTACCCAGGCCCCCTGATTTACCTTTTTATACTTTTTTATGATGAGTACATACATTTGAGTGTGTTGCAAAAAAATTATGCAAGTACTGGGACATTCTACATGACACTATGAGACAAGCAAAGTGATGTCTATTCCTATACTCTTCCAATTCTGAGTATCTACTGGGACCATTATGGATTATCATTTTGCATGCCTCCCATCTCATGGGATCCAATCAAGTTTTATTCATGTACATGCCAAGATACTTTCTGCTCTTCATTGGATGGTAATAGTGAAGTCATGCACTGTTATTAGAGGAAATATTGCTCAAAACACTCCTCGGTAACAATGACATAACATTTAGGTAAAGATGAAAGGTTTTGGAGTCATTCTTGGGGAAATAGCACAAGAAATGTCTCTATATGGACACCAACTTTAATATGCTACAGGTTTGTATGGTTGTGTGCCACATATTTGATCAAAAGCAGTTACATTAATATGAACCAGTGATGAAAAAAATTAATACACTTGCTTGCTTCAAATGGTATTATATTAATTTATTTAGCAAAAGGCTAACTCCCAGCTAAAAACAAAACATGTACCCAATACACACACTTGAGTTGTTGACTATTATGCTACTACAGTTTTTAGCATATGTAATAATCTGGGTTAAAGGCAGACATGGTTATGTAAATGTAGGTTATGTCTGTTTTTACAACAACAACTTAAAAACGTATTGGTGGCTATACTTTTTTAATAAAGAAAACAAGCTGGATTGCTAAACTTTTACCACTGGGGTAAATCAACTATTTGAATGTCTGACACATTACCACTTGAATTAACAACAGTTTTCACTTTAATTAATAAACACTTTAAAAACACTAACATCCTAGAAAACTAAAACTATTAAATACGTAAAAATTACGTATTATGAAGGATTAGACCTTTACTGATTTCCAAGTGCTTGTCCCTTATCTTTACTTTAAAAAAAAAAAGAGTGTTCAAAAAGCCCAAAATCAGCTATCTCAGTCTCACTTTGCTCTCCATACTCCACGAAACAAGCAATGTGTCCATCCCCATACTCTGCCAGATCCAAGTATCCACTGGAACCTTGGATTGTTTTAACGGGTTCGTTCCCCCATCCTGTGAAATTTCATGAGGATGTATTCAAGTAGATACAGAGATACACTCTCTTATCTGGATTGGATGGATGAGAATAGATTAGTATCTTCTGTTTATAATAATTTAACACACTGCCTTGGCATCCAGTTTTGGTCTCTACCAGCTTTTTAGATTCCTTTGAAACTTCAAAAACGTCCCAGATGTTTTGCTTAGAGCCTCAGTTCTGTAGCCAGAGCTTGTTAGGGCATTGCAGTACAGATGACTCTTTCCTTCATGGTCTATGATCTCAGCTATTTGACACTCACAAGACACACCCTCCATCCATATTCCCACATGCCAAGTGCTGCCATAGTATCACTGTAGAATGCAAATGCATAAGGTGTGGGCTTATCATTTGCATGGCAATGATACACATAGGCTGGGATAATCAATCTTCCTGTCTGCATTTGAAAACCATGTCTTAAGACCAACAGTAAAGGTGGCCCAGTTCTTAACCTGGACACCAATCACATCTATTGTCAAGTCTATAAAATGGCTCCAGGTTCTGCCAGTGTCTTTGATGGTTACGTAACAAAATTGTGCCTGATTCTTTCTTTCCTGTATTTGATTGTGTTCTGAGATCCCAGAGGGAACACAGCTGAAATACAGAAACAGGGCCTTGAGGTCTGTCATAAACTGGACATGGATTCATGTACCGTTGGTTTTACCTGATGGCCACTGGCTTACTGAAATAAAATGCATCATTACAGTGCCAATCCCTGTAAAAAAACGTTTTATTTTTATAAAAACTCTTATAATGCAAAGTTGCTATAAGGAAATAGGAAATTATATGAGTTAGCATATGAACAATCGTTCAAATTCTTTGAATATCTGCAGCGCTTTCAGCATGTGCATCAAAGACAATCTTCTTAAGATGGCTGCACGCTAGATTCTCTTTTGTATAAGGTGAATATAGAAATAAAATTCCACAATTTTGACTCAACATGTTGTAAGCCTCACCTCAACTTCTCCATTCATCCATGATCCTTTTCTCAACACAAGGATCTCCGCATCCGTGTCATTTTCTGTTCTCTTCTTTTCAGCAAAGGCAAGGAATTTTTATTATCACTGATATATATTAGAGCTGAGATTCTGTATGTTACCTGTGTTTTACACCAACAACAATATTTTGGTTCTTCCTGCTTGAATAATGTTTTGTTTTAGTTTTTTTATGGAAATTGTTTTGCTTCTTGAAGGTGCCTTGTCACCCATGGTGAAATTTTAGACTAGAAATAGAATAAATAACAAGATAGATGGATGGAAAGATAGATTTCAGAAAAAAATGAATAAATAAATACATAAAATAATTTCACACTTCAATGTCCAAGATGTATACAATAGGCCTATATAGAAAGTTTTTACTTTCGTAAAATTTTGCAAGTCAAAATGTATAACATATAATACTAATTGTGCAGAAAAAAAGATGATATTTTGAGTTATTTGCTGCTGGGCTTCAGTTGATAATTCATCAGTAGACTATTAAAAGTAGCACTTACAGAAACGTTCTTTACTGCAGCAACAACAAAATACTTACTGAGGGGGCTTCACAGAAAAATACCTAGAAGTACCTGCAGTAGTTCCATTATTTATACTCTATCGAAACAGGATATTACCCAAATTTGGTCAACAGAACATGTTCAGAGTTGTCACCTTTCAAACTGTAAAACAGATTCCATACACATTTTGCATTGCTTTTATACAATATTTCATTTCATTTATGCATTTGGCAGACGCTTTTATCCAAAGCAACATACAGTGCACTTATTACAGGGACAACCCCCCGGAGCAACCTGAGGTTAAGGGCCTTGCTCAAGGGCCCAACAGTGGCATCTTGGTGTTGCTGGGGCTTGAACCACTGACCTTCTGGTCAGTAACCCTGAGCCTCAACCACTGAGCCAACACTGCCCCATAATATGTGACTACTCTAGGTGCATTTCTACATGCATGTGCTAAATGCAATTGAATATAATTTTGCATTAGTTCTCTTGATTGTTGCAATATTGTAGGGCTGTGCTGGATACCTGCACATAAAAAAATGGAAGGCCTTCTGTATTCCTGTTTAATATTCTGAAACATGATATTTAGTTACATAAAAAATAAAACTGACAACAAATTGGACCAAAGTCCTTTAACCATCTAACAGTTTTTGATTGTAAAGATATGTCTTAATGCACAAACCTGGTGATTTTCCAGGTTACTGCCCATGTATAATATCCATGGTAATTACAGTTCTCCAAGCAGGTTCAGATGGATCCATACATGTACTTGGTCTGTGGACAAAAGATTGAGAGAAGAAATTTTCTTTATCAGCAAGCACAAAATCAGTTCAGAAATCAGTTTTAGTATTAATCAGATAGAGTACACATTAATAATGCAATGTGTGCTTAAAATTGTAATTTTTGTAAATGATTGATGTAATAGTTACAGTAAATCACTAAGTCTAGATTAAAAATGTTACCTCCTCTGTTTACCCCTCTACCGGACAGTAACAGTAAAGCAGATAAAGTCATTAATTTAGCTAAACTCTCTTGTAGAATTTAATCAAAATGCCATTTTAATTTTTGAATGGGTGCAACCTTTGTATCTCTATTGTTATTTATAACTGTATGAAGTATAATGGTCACTGCATGTGTGTGTTTGTGTGTGTGTGTGTGTTTTGTGCCTAAATTGTCAGGATCAAATGTCCCCAAAAAGATAGTAATGCCAGAAATCATATTGTTGGGATCCATCAGTTCATGGTCCACATGACAAAACAGGCTTAAAGGGTTCGTTCACTTCAAAATTAACATTTTATAAATAATTGTATTTACTCACCCTCATCCCATCCACGATATGTAAGACTTTCTTTTTTCTGCAGAACACAAACAAAGATTTTTAGAAGAATAGCTCAGCTCTGTTGGTCCATACAATGCAAGTCAATGGTGACCAGGCCTTTGAAGCTCAAAAAGGAAGATAAAGTCAGCAATGAGACTGCAATGGTAAGATGTACAGTGAGAAAGGAGTTATATTTTGGTCTGATCTAACACAAAACCAACTGGATCGCTTTAGAAGATATTGATTAAACCACTGGAGTCTTATGGATTATTTTTATGTTGACTTTATATGCTTTTTAGGAGCTTCAAAGGCCTGATCACCAAAGGTTTCATATCAGTACATTTAAAGGAAGATAGTTCACCCACTAAACACCTGCTTGATTTCTTACTGAGTGTTTTTATATCTTGAGTTCACCAACTGAATGCTCACTTGATTTCTGTCTAAGTTTTACATATCAGGGAATTTAAAGTAATGGAGTTCACCAACTGAATGATTACTTGCTTTCTGCCTATATGTTTCATATAAGTTTTTTACAGATCTTAGTTCACCCACTGAGCGTTTATTAGATTTCAGCCTGAATTTCATTTCAGTGAAATTAAGTGAAGGAATGTCAGCCACTAAATGCTTACCTAATTTCTGTTTGAAAGTTTCATGTTTAAAAGATGTTCTCCAATTGAACACTTATTTGATTTCTATAAATGATTCATATCAGTGAATTTAACTAAACACATTTCACCCACTGAACACACTTGAATTCTGCCTGAGTTTTACATATAAGGGTATTTAAAGGTAGGAATTTCACCCACTGAGTGCTTTCTTGATTTCTGCTTGAGTGTTTCATATCAAGGTATTTATAGGAAGGGAGTTCATCAACTAAACGCTTAATTTCTGCCTGAATGTTTCATATCAGTGAATTTAAAGGAACGTATTTCACCTACTGAAGGCTTACTTGATTTCTGCCTGAGTTTTACACTTTAGGGTATTTAAAGGTAAAGAGTTCACCAAATGAATGCTTACATTACTTGATTTCTGTGTGTTTCATATAAGTGAATTTACTAGATCACAGTTCACCCACTGAGCGCTTAACTGATTTCTGCTTGAGTGTTACATATAAGGGTATTTAAAAGAATTGCGTTCACCCACTGAACATTTACATGTACACTGTAAAAAAGGTTCCTGTGAAATAACGGTAAACTACTGGCATTACAGACACCAGCAATCTACTCTAATTTTACAGTATTCATACTGTGAAATTACTTTACAGTGTATTACCATAAAAATTAAATACGGTTTATGTCTGTACAGTAAAATATTGGCAGCAGAGACACCAGCAATGTGCTGTAATTCTACAGTATTCATACTGTGAATTATTTTACAGCCTTTTTATGTAAAAATGAAATGCAGTACATTTCTGTGATTATTTCAATTTACAATAACATGTTTACTTTACATTTTCACTCTTTATTGTACAAAGGCACAATTGATAATAAAATAGTTTAGATGTTTAGAAAATCTAAGTTATGTGGGCTGCACACATCTGCTTAAAATACATTATATTGAAAAATCTATTAAAATAAAAAAAAGAGCAATAAACACTTTAGAAATGATATAAATCAAATTACATAAAAACAGAAGATTAGTGTTGAAAATTGGCGGTAAAGTGAAAATGTTGCCCAGAATGCATTGTTTTCTACAGTATATTACTCTTTTAATGGAAAACAGAATGTTCCTCTCAGAATTTGGCCGTTATTTTACAGCAATATTTTACAGTGTACACATTTGGCAGACACTTTTTTCCAAAGCAACTTAAAGTACAGTACAGTACAGTGCACTTGTTACAGGGACAATCCCCCAGAGCAACCTGGAGTTAAGTGACTTGCTCAAGGAGATAATGGTGGTGGCTGTGGGGATCAAGGGCGTAGGTTTGGTTTGAAAGTTGGTAGGGGCATATCGCAAGGATCATATTAAAAATTTTGGTATTAAGAAAATGCGAGAAATTCAGTCTGGCAATATAGACAAAATAACATTATTACCTCATATAACAAGTATAATTTCTTTACGGTATTTCTCTGCCCCTCCATATTAAATATTAGCCTTTTGTTTTAGGAATTTCTAAAGAATAAAAAAAGAAAGAACTGACCACGGCACAGTTAGGAGGAAAAATTTGAAATGCGATAAAAACTTGGATAATATGCAGCGATATGCACCCCTGGAGTCGCGAGTTCGAATTCAGGGCATGCTGAGTGACTCCAGCCAGGTCTTCAGCAACCAAATTGGCCCTGTTGCTAGTGAGGGTAGAGTTAAACTACTGGTCAAAACTTTTAAATCACTTGACTGAAATGTTTCACATGATCTTAAAAATCTTTTGATCTGAAGGCGTATGCTTAAATGTTTGAAATTAGTTTGAAGACAAAAATATAATTGTGCCACCATATTAATTTATTTAATTATAAAACAAATTTTAATTAAAAATAAATGTTTTTGAAATTGATGACTTGGACCAAATAATAAAGAAAAGCAGCCAATAAGTGTCCATAAGAGATGGGAAGGGTGATACCCTCAAGAAAATGTCAACAGTACATGGCTGCAATTCTAGGCAAAGTGTGACTGCTTTGAAGAAAGCCCTCTTTGGCTGATTGAAGATCAGATGCACAATTGCACTAGCTGGGAGGCCGGCATACAGAGCATTGCATTAGTCCAGCCTTGAAATTGCCACAGCGTACAGAAGCCGTGCAAGAAATTCAAATCAAATCAGACAGGAAATGTCAGATTTTACTGATGTTGTAACGCAAAAGTGAACTTTACTAGGTCTCTTTGTACATCAGAAGATAATAAAATATCTGATTTTTGTCTGGTACCCAAAGCCAGTCAACAATTTGTTAACTCTTCAGCTAAGAGACAGGAGAAGAAGAGTTTATTGATGATTTCTTTATTGCATTTTTCTTAATGCTCATTCTGACTTCATCTGACCAGCATATATTCAACAAGTGTTATTAAATGGAAAATTATCTGAATTAAAATTTCAGCTGTATTTGCCTGACCAGTTTTACCAACCCGGACTCATGACTTACTGCCATAGATAAAAATAACTAACCAACAATCTGTGCTATTATGATTTTTCCTATTTTTAAACCCTAACCTAAAACCATAATCTTAATTGGAAAACCACATGTGCTCTACAGAAGAGAAACATCAGGGTTTTAAACAAGCTTTCTCACAAAATGTCTTCAATTTAACCCCAATCCTAAACCAGTAACACTTTACAATAAGGTTGCATTCATTGACATTAGTCAAATTAGTACATCAGTTAATTTGGTAGTGCGATACAGCAGATATTGTTAACTGTTGTATGACAAATTGCTTGCTATATTGCTCATTTGTAAGTCACTTTGGATTAAAGTGTCTGCTAAATGACAAAATGTAAGATTTAAATGTAAACTAACAATGATGCCCAAAAATATCCTATGCAGGCAATAGTCAGGTTCAAGCACTTGTCCATGAATTTGTTTAAAAAGCAGTCATTTTGTTGTTTGTTTACTGAAAGAAATTGTCCTTTTAAGAATACATTTATTTTGAACAGAAAAAGGCAAAGTATTTGGGAAGTTAGTCTAATGTTAGTGGAAAATGTCCAGAATTATTTTTGTATTAAACACATCTCTCTTTCTCTTTAGGGTGATTCTTCATAATTCTTCTTAGAGAGCATGCAGCCTACATGCTATGTTTTGACCATAATGTTTATTCATGTACAAAACAAGGTCTTGTGTTTGTGTTGCTGGATTGCATTTTCTTGATACTTATAAAGTTAATAATGCTTTGGCATATGTTCCGCATACTTTTCTTATTATTTTTGCAGTTTCCCGTCCTTCAGGGTTGTGAAATAGCTGCATGCCTGCATTTCTTCTATCTATTTAATTCCATGCCATGAGTCACTAGTACACAAGCATACATACAAATCAAGTCACGAAGAGCAGAAGGTCCTGGATTTGTTCCTCAAAACACTAACGTAAATGTATTTTAAATAGGAAGTATATCCCTGCTATTAACATTAAATATGCTATAGCATGTAGAATAACTGTATCCCAACACATTTTGGATGACCATATGCTTATGAAATTAAATGTGAAAGTATGCCGCAAGTTATGATCTTCAGAGTGTAATTGCACATACATTTATTTAATTATATCATTCATCCAATGATATGATAAATAAATGGTAGACTTCGAGCATTGCGGTCATACAGTATGTGAATAGGAGTGCAGCAAAGCGAAAGTGCACTCCTAGTGCTTGCTTCGCCAAAGATTTCAAAACAAGATCAAGCTGTGGCTCCTTACATTTCAAGTAACTGTTATTAAGCTCACAATGTGTCAATGGACATTGTTAGACAGATATGTGACGTATATTGTAACAACATGACAATAGTCTGTCTGTTTGTTATCTTAAGCTCAGCAAAAAAAAAGAAATGCCCCTTTTTCAGGACACTGTATTTTAAAGATATTTTTTTTTAATCCAAATAACTTTACAGATCTTTATTATAAAGGGTTTAAACAATGTTTTCCATTCTTGGTCATTGAACCATAAACAACTAATGAACATGCACCTGTTTTACCGTCATTAAGACACTAACAGCTTACAGACGGTAGGCAATAAAGGTCACAGTTATAAAAACTTAGGACACTAAAGAGAACTTTCTACCGACTCTGAAAAACACCAAAAGAAAGGTCCCTGCTTATCTGCTTGAACGGGCCTTAGGCATGCTGTATGGAGGCATGAGGACTGCAGATGTGGCCTGGGCAATAAATTGCAATATCCATACTGCAAGACAATGCTACAGGGAGACAGAAAGGACAGCTGATCGTCCTCGCAGTGGCAGACCACGTGTAACAACACCTGCGCAGGATCGGTACATCCAAATATCACACCTGCCACACAGGTACAGGATGGCAATAATAACTGCCTGAGTTACACCAGGAATACACAATTCCTCCATCAGTGCTCAGACTGTCCGCAATAGACAGAGAGGCTGGACTGAGAGCTTGTAGGCCTGTTGTAAGGCAGGTCCTTGGTGGAATAGTGCATCTAACAGCATGAACTGGCAAATCTGATGCAGTCCATGAGGAGGAGATGCACTGTAGTACTTAATGCAGCTGGTGGCCACACCAGATACTGAATGTTACTTTTGATTTTGACCCTCACTTTGCTCAGGGACACATTATTGCATTTCTGTTAGTCACATGTCTGTGAAACTTGTTAAGTTTATGTCTTAGCTGTTGAATTTTATGATGCTCATGCAAATATTTACACTTAAGTGAGCTGAAAATAAAATCAGAAAACAAAAATTCTGAGTTTATATGGACTGTATCTTTGTATGTAGTATTAAAATCAATATGTATTGCAATATCTTTCTTTAATGTGATCCACTCATACAAAAGCAGTTGAAGTTCCATGAAACTGTTCTCGAAGTAGTTAAGATAACTTTCTTTTGTTGTTGTTGCTAAATCTATGTAACATGATTTGAAGACTGATCGACTGTTTTTGAAACATAAATTCAGCAATTGTTTTAAATCAACTGCTCTGTGAATTTTCTCCTATTTTAATGTTAATTACCAGAAATTTTCCAGTCATTCAACAAATAATATATGATAAAACAGACACGTTTATGCATCAGAAAAACATTCTGGAGACAACATAGCACTTAAAATATACATGTTACCTAGAGTCAAAATGTAACTAATTTTTATTATATATAATTCATGACAAAAACTGAAATCAACTATTTCAACAATTTCAGAAATGTTAATGTCATCAATCTGGAAACAGTGCAGTGAAAATGTATGGCCCTATACAGTGCATTCAGAAAGTATTCAGACCTCTTTGTTTTTTTTTTTTTTCACATTTTGTTTTGTTGCAGCCTAATGCTAAAATATTTAAAATTCAAATCTACATTCCACACCCCATAATGACAAAGCAAAAACTAGATTTTTGATAACATTTGATAGCAAATTTATTAAAAAGAAAAAAACTGAAATATCACATTGACATAAGTATTCAGACCCTTTGCTATGACACTTGAAATTTAGCTCAGGTATATTCAAATTCAATCGCCTGGACGTGATTATTAAAAGGCACACACCTGTCTATATAAGTTCTCACAGCTGAAAATACATAGAGCAAACACCAAGCCATGAGGTCAAAGGAACTGCCTGCACATACTACATGAAAACAGCATTTCTTTGGACTAAACCATGTTTACATTAATTACAACAGTAGCAATTACAGATGCAACAGATATTTACAAGAATATAACATTTAAAATTAACACACCAAAGTGCAAATGGAACACTAAAATACATTTTAGGTACTCCCCAAGAGCAGGTGGTATAAAGAATATTTATACCACCAAATATCGATATTTATAATATTTTTAAGATTAAGAATTGATGTCGCAATATCTTTTTAAACTCATTTAGTTACTGTTTGTAATAAGTTATTGAAAATAATCATAAAAAAACTTTGTATTAATATTAACGACTCAAGCCAGACTCGACTTTCAAAGGTAAGATTAAAGGAAGTAATGCTAATGGTAACATTTCAGAATTTACAGTTTGAGCCTTGATTTGAGGATTCCAATGCTAAAAGACATGACTTTGTAAAAATAAAGAGTGACCACCATACTACTATTATGGTTAATAATTCAGATTTTGTTTTGTGAGTGCAAAAACATAACTACATGGCAAATCATAGACCATTACACTTACCAAACTTATACCAACAGGCATAATCAAATCACAATAACTGCTTAATTATATGATATAATAAAACTTTCATGTTTTAAATATATTTTGGAACTTTAAATAAATGGCAAATAATTTAAATGAATAATTTCAATAAATTGTTTAAAATGCAGCTGTATTTTCTCAACTGATTAAAGATACAAATCCTAATCGTGAATTTAACAAACGAGGTAAACTTGAAGTTAATTTGCACTTTCATCACTAGCATCCATAACATCACTAAGTTCAAATTGCACAAAGGCTATCTCCTCAATCTCACTTTTCTCACCACACTCCATAAGGCAAGCAAAGTGCTCCTCACACTGCGTTAAGTCGGAGTATCCACTGGGACCCTTATGGATGATCCATGGCCGGCCCCAACCAGACGCATTCAAGGGTGATTTATTCAAGTAAACTCCTAGATCTTCCCTCTTTGATTTATTAGTTGGATGGCAATAGAGTAGCCAAGTCTTTGTGTCTAATCGTGTTGAGCAAATGTTTTGTTTCTTGTTGTCTTCATCTGATGGCTTTGGTAAAGGCAAGCTCAGCACACTACCTTGACAGCCGTAATGGGTCTCCCTAAGTTTCTGTGCAAAATGAGGGTTGTCAAATGCTGCTCCGTTGCTCACACTTAAAGCCTCTACTCTGTAGCCACTTGAACAACGAGCATTGCAGTACAAATGACTCTGATCAGAATGGTCTATTATCTCAGCCATTTCACACTCACATGAATTCATTTGGACTTTTCCTCCTATCTGCCAGGTGATACCACAATCATCACTATAGAAGCACAAAGCATGAGGCCTGACTTTGAGAGGAAAATGGAAGGGCCAACATCTACAATGTATGTAATAAACATAAGCTGGAATGATTAGTCTTCCGTTTTTCATCTGAATGCCATGTCCTGGTCCAACTGCAAAAGTAGCCCATTTGCCAATCTCATCTCCTATAACATTTTTTGTTAAATCTGTTACCTTGCTCCAGCTCTGGCCATAGTCTGTACTAGTGATGTAACACAGCCGGGCTTGATTCCTTCCTGTAATAATCTGGTAAAGCTCTGTGGTATTACCCATTATGCAGATAAAGAAAAGAAAAATGGTTTTGGATTTCTTCTCATAGACTGGACAAGGATTCATAGAGCGATGTTCCGGCAAACAGGCAGAAGAGAGCGTTTGAGAAGGAGACCACTGGAAACAATGACATATCATTCATTAAAGGGATAGTTCCCACCAAAATGAAAATTCTCTCATCATATACTCACCCTCATGTCATCTAAATTCATATGACTTTGGGAACACAAATAAAGGTATTTTGAAGGGAATATAATGTAGTTTTGTCTACGTAAGTCAATGGACATAAAAGGTTGCATAAAAGTAATCCATATTACTTGAGTGGTTTAATCAATGTCTTCTGAACCGATACGATCACTTTGGATGAGGAAGTCCTTAGTCACTATAAATCATGACATCCAGTCTAATTGGAATACAGAGAGGGTGGTAAAGAGGGTGATACTTTGACGCTGCACACAGTTACCAGGTACTAAACTTCAGGTACTTGCATGTTAATTTTTCAGTGTTTATCATCAACCTTTTGGCAACCACAGTACATTTAAGTGGTACTTGCGACTGTAACATTTTAACTTGTGTCTGCATTTTCAAAATAGCTGAACTTGGTGTGAAAACCGCTGTGGCAGGGCAGAGGGCGGGGCCAGGTCGTGATTCTACACACCCGGTCCCTTATCAGGCTAATTATGCCTCCGAGATGGATAAAGGCCGACCGCGGAGAATTGTGCGAGAGAGAGAGGATCGTTTACGGACATGTCCATCATGTGTGTGTCTTCCGTTTAAGTTTTATATTAAACTATTATTTATATTGAAAAGCCGGTTCTCGCCTCCTCCTTTCCATGGAACTGCGTTACAACCGCAAACCTGATACCTGGTTTGTATAAAGTGCTCTGCCCATGCGTAAAGCGTGAGGAAGTGTGTCGACGAGCTTCTCTTATGAATGAACCAAGGAGACTGAGGATATAGTTTCATGATTGATAGTGAATGGACATCAATTTTGATCATATCGCTTCAGAAAACCAATTAAACTACTCTAAGTCATATTGTTTTATTTTATGATGTCTTTGTCCTTTTTGGAACATGAAATTTTCTACAGCTTTAACTTGCATTGTTTGGACAAAAACACATCATACATCTTTCAAAATATCTTTGTGTTCCACAGAAGAAAGCAAGTCAAACGAATCTGAGATGGCATGAGGGTGAGTAAATGATGAGAGACTTATAATTTTTGGGTGAAAATTATGTATGTGCCACTATACATGTTAAAGTATGCCTTTTAATGGACAAAATAAATGGAAATTATGAAATAAAATATTAAATATAAAAACATCATCTTTATTATCTAGTAAGTTAAGGTATACATTACATGGAGGGATCCATTCTGGGGTGAACCCCTCCTCATGACCAACAACTTCGCATCACTGTCCCGAGGAGTGCTGCGTTCCTCTGCAAAGACAAGGAAGGTCTGTCCATCACTGATGTAGATAAGAGCTGGAATTCTGTAGGTTTTCCTATTTTTCTCCTGTTTGAATAATGTAGTTCGTGCAGACTGAGTTCCGTGGGGTTCTGGGCAGCTCTTTGATGTCATGTTGCCAACGGTTCCTGGATGAATAAGTAAACATAGCTAACTAGTTACAGAGACATTTAGGGTGTGTTCTATTGACTAAGGCAAAAGGTTTATCTCGATTTATTTCCTGCATACTGGATTCCACTTGCAAAGAATTGAACAAATTGTAAGTTATTTTTTTTTGTTATAGCTGGAAAGAAATGTGAAGGAAGTTTTAACAGAGGTGGGAGCAAGTCACACATGTTCAAGTCACAAGCAAGTCTTAAGTCTTAACCATTAAGTCTCGAGTCAAGTCTCAATTGCAGTCAAATCAAGCAATTCAAGTCAGTGACTCACCTCAAGCAAGTCAAGTCCTGATGAGTTTCAATTCGAATCAAGCCACAATACTAAAATAAATAGATACATTTTTATTTTTGCTCTGAAAAGATTAACTTGTATATATATTTTTATATTCACTTTTTTATATGAATTGTACAACAGTAATGTGTTATATATATATATATATATATATATACACAAAATACTTTATTAGGCATTATACAGAGGTAAGAGGAAAAGAAAATGCCATCGAAACTTTTCTAAAGACAGTCAGATCCCTTCGAGACATTTATATAAAATAGTCATAAAGGTATTGCATTCAAGGGCTTTAGTTAATGTCTTCAGAAGTCATAATCACTATGAGAGCACTTTCGTCACGAGTCATTCTGTATATTTTATACTACTTGTCACATTTTAAATAAAGTGTTTTGACTGCAAATCTGCCTGTTATGTTTTTATATTGCCAACAAGTGGTTATGGTATATTGTTGACTGTTGAGAAGGTTTAGAAAAGGCACACACACATTCAGAGAAAGTTGGGTCATTTTAAAGTTGTCACGCTACAAAACATGAGATTAACCGTGAATCATTTTAATTTACTGACAATCCTGAAACATTTGAACAGTAATTTTACATATTAAACTTTCTGGATAATGAAATGATTTACTTACCTTTCCTTGAGGTTTTTGAAATGTCTGATGAAATTCGAGGTTGTGGTGGTTGTATCGGATAATTTTGCATTGCATATATTCATACTTTTTTTTATTCAAATGGTCTAATTCAAAATCTTTATATCCAAAGGAGATTATTTTGGGAACTCGACAATCATATGTAATTTTGGTGCATTGTGAGTGCAGCATTAACTGCACAGATGCAAATCAGTGGTGCTGGCAGGCTTACATTTTTGCATATGAATTAATTGATGTCGCAATATCTTTTTAAACTCATTTAGTTACTGTTTGTAATAAGTTATTGAAAATAATCAAAAAAAAACTTTCAAGTCATTGTCGAGTCATTCAAGTCAAAGTCAAGTCTCGAATCTCTGGTTCTCGAGTTAAAGTCAAGTAATTTTCTTCATTTAGTCAAGCTAAGAATTTTGACAATCCTTAAATATGCGACTCGAGCCAGACTCGACTTTCAAAGTTGAATCATAAAATTTGTTTATGATCCTGATTCAATTTTTTTTTCTCCATAATATTTTTAAGAAAGTCTGTGATGATCTCTTTTTCTCCTCACAGAATGAAAATTTGGAATTACAAATCGATCACCATTAAGAGTAAATGTTTTATACACACACACACACACACACACACACACACACACACACACACACACACGCACACACACACGTTTGTACACCTATCCTTATGAGGACTCTCCATAGACATGATTTTGATACTGTATGAACTACAGATTATTTTGTAAACATATGGAAGTGTTTTTATGTCATTAGCTTTTGACTGTCCATTTGTACAGAAATTCTGGAAGGATTGTACTTCTTTGTATGTGGACAATACTTTAAATATAACGTCGATACTTAAATACATTATATGTTACTTTTCACATGAAGACAAATGCAGTGATAATGTATTAAACCAAACAATGTTGTCTGGCATATTCTATAAAATGAAGAATTTCTAAATTTCTTCCATTTTACAAGGCTGTTTGTAACGAACTTGTCTCTTTAAGCTAAAGTAAAACTGTACATGTTTGTTCATTGTTAAGCACTATGAATCTGCATTTGGCGTCATGTAATTTTCTTTACTGTTTACATGTTGTTGTATGAAACGTTGCAACACAATTGACTTTGACCTTTAACACGTGACTCGCGTTGCTGGGTCTCAGACTGTATGTACATCGTGTTTATCCTATACGCCAACACATTGATGTACATATTGTAAATATTATAATTATATCAGTTCATCAAAAACGCTCAAACGTAAGACTCGTCTACATGTCTATGTAGACACATAGACATGTAGATATGCTGTTGTAAATAATGCAAAGTTAGAGAGTGTTGTAGCTACTGGCCTTTTTAATAAGCCTAATGTTGCACATACAAAGCCGAAATCTTGAGACTGTTACAGATAACGTTTGTACATACAATTTTTGCACTTGCCTTTCATTCGCCTCTCTCTCTCTCAACGGATAATCCTTTGAGTTTACGGAGTTCGTTTTTTTTTATGCAATTATCATTCAGTTTCCGCGATGGGAGAAAGGTTCATCTGATTGTACTGAGGTACTCAGTACAGGCTTCATATGTAAAAGATTAGAGTGGGGGCGGAGTTATGGCATCTGCTGCTTCCAAGGAACAAACTGAGGCACCTTTGTACAATGGGCTTCAGCTTCAAACAGAACAAACGATAGCGTTATGTTTTGTTTAAATGCATTGTGGGACATGTAGTTCCGAACTAACAACGTGCTCTTGTTCTTGCTATATAAACTTATTTAATTCGTTTGTATTAATGAAACAGGTTCTAGGATAATTCTTTATTTTTAAAGAATAATTTTTCTTATTGTATGAGTCAAAATCTCAACAGACTCGATAAACATTTAGAAAATACTACACTTCCAAATTGCTTCACCACAGTTGCTAGGATACCATGCAACACGGACGTCAGGTATAGGTTGTGAAGATATTTGAAACGGGTTGCAGTTTATGTAAGTTACTTTTCTAGTGTCTCTATCTTTCTAGAGTTATTAAAGTGCACAATTTTTGTTAAGTGCCTAACACCATGCTTACTGTAATTGAGTAGTGTAAGTGTATGTTGCACCTTTTTATGTCTGATCTGTCTTTAATATAGCCTCTAGAGCTATCTAAAACTATTCTAACTTTTAGGTCTGTCTGCATCTCTGCATCTATAAAGGAAAAAAGAGAGCTTCCCAAACAAATAGTGTTTTCATTAGGCTTTCTTTTGTTCTGTTGCAGCCTAATTGCTCACATTTTGTTGATGTCTAGGTGACCACAAAATTGAAAGAAATGACAGGACTGGGGAATTACAAACTGGACAATGAAGAAAGTTATCCTTCAAATTGTTTCCAAATATGATAATTCTTTCATCCAAGTAATGAAGGTGACTACTGAAGCAAAAATACTTCTGAATTCTTAAAATTTAACATTAATTAAGACATTTATTTAACACTGCACAGTGACCATTTTAATACATCTTAAAGGGGCAGGGCACTGGCTCGTAGCACAAAGAAAAGCATTGGACAAGAGAATATCAAAAAGGAAAAAAGCTTCAGGATCGAGTTTTGAAGTGCACTCTAAACTTTTGCAAAGCCAAAAAATTTTATAAAAATAAAGTAATAATAATTGCTAACTCTCTTCCTGGGTTTATGATTAAAAACCGAACCAGTCTATTGTTTTACTTGAATAAATGCTGTTTGTTTGTGTTGTTATCAGGGCTGGACAGGGGAGGGAAATCAGCAAGGGATTTTACAGCAACTGGGGGTTGGGGGGGGGTCCTTTTCTGCGTACTGCAGTGCCATTTTGTGGTCCGTTCTGTATAATGCTGCAGCTCATTTTAGCTAATCGTGGCCCATTCAGCCCGTTTCGCAGCTGACCCACCAGACCCCTCGGTTCTCCCGATGGCCAATCCTCCCCTGATCGCCCCAAAGTGTGTCGGCCCACTGGGAAAATGCCTGGTATGCCAGATTACCAGTCCAGCCCTGGTTGTAATACAACACTTTTTTCTTGACATAGGAATTCAAGATGCCATTAGTGTTTTAGAGCACATGCTAAAGAACCTGCTTGTGTATAGAGATCCATATGCAAATCTTGACCGTCCTCAGAAGCCATACTCTGAAAGAGAGAAAAAGGTCAGAGGTCATTAATCATGTGCAGCATCAGAATCTAAACCCAGTAAGATATGAATTGCATTTACTGAATGCTAAGTTTTCCATTATCACTAACATAGCAGAAGCATTCTTTCCCTCAGGTAATAATAACAACCTCTCTCATTTTATTGCTAGATTTGTTTTGAAATGCCTTAGTCGCATAGGACTACTTAATTAAAATGATAAATTGCTAAAGGTTGGAATCCAGTGTAAATCAAACCAATTGATGCGACTTCAACATTAATGACAGCAGGAAATATTTACAAATGTACCAGTAAAGAAATCTGACCATGAACTAGCACAAACTAACATGTTTTTGAAGATTTACAGGTCAACTTACAAGCATACTGTAGAGATGTTATAGTGGTTGTGCAGCACTGTGTTTTCTTGGAAAAGCTCTATTTGGCTCTGCAGCTGTTCCTCTATTATTTCAACACTTTACAGATCGCTAGTGTATTTGGCTGTGCTGCATGCATGAGCCTCAGTGGAATTATTGTGGATGTTCCATGTTGAAAACCTATAATAGCAATAGAATGTTAATATAATCCATTAGTTGCAGGCAGCTTTCATTCAGTAAGCTATTAATCTGACCTTTTTTTCCATGGCTTTTTCAAAGATTCACTGTTGTAAAGCTTTATATAATCACTATTAAGATAATGTCCTCAACAAAGGGAAGGATACTTGTAAGAGAGAATATGAGGAAGCACAGACTTTGCTGAAGGACATGAAAAGGAGATAGAGGATGAAGCACAGCTTTAGAATGAGAAGAACTGTAATCTATCAGGTGCTTTACATTCTGCTTCTTTTTTCATACATTTGTTTGTTACAGTTTACATATTCATAGTGTTCTTGGAGTTGGCAAAAAACATGTTTACAAAGACCAGTATATGTTTTTGGGAATTTTGTGGTATTTTGTATTGATTGAAAATAAATGTACCTGTTTTAGTTTTTTTTTTTTTCTGTATTTGGTTTGGGTCAAATTTATTTTGATCATGTGCTGAGAATTTTAACTTGTAAGGGCATTTACTTTGTATGCTTTTCTGACAAATGGTGTAAATAAAATAAAAGTTAATTATTAAACAGAATATTGCATTCTAGAGGACATTACCTCAAAGAAGCTTTCATTAATCTAAAAGTGGAGAGTATGAACAAATAACTTGGAAATTACATTTTTTGGTCAAGATTTTAGGTCTATGCCCACAATTGGAGACATTTGAAGCTCCATAAATATAATAAAAGCCACATTAAATTAATCCATATGACTCTAGTGGTTAAATCAATATCTTCAGAAGTTATATGTGAGGTTTGGGTGAGAAACAGATCAATATTTAAGTCCTTATTTACTCATTCACTTTCAAAATGTGAAAGAAAATGAATGTGAAAGTAGCGATTCATTGTAAAAAAAAAAAAAAAGTCTTAAATATTTATGTTTCTCACCCACTCCTATCAAATTGCATCTGAAGATACATATTTAACCACTGGAGTGTTATGGATTATTTTTATGTGACCTTTATCTGGCCACCATTCACTTGCATTGCATGGACTTACAAAGCTGAGATATTTTTCTAAAAATCTTTGTTTGTGTTCTGCAGAAGAAACAACAGGGGGGATGTTCTTAATCATCCCTTTAAGATATGTTTATATAGAAACAAAATGACCTATTCCCAGAAATATACCTATTCACTGGAGTAAAAAGTGTGCCTACCATGATCTCCCCAATTTATAACAGAATGTCTATATTTTTGCACTTAAATAGCTTTGCGGTGTGTCAAATATGTTTTTTTTTTAGAAGTATAACAAATTCATGTCTCAGTTTATATGGTCATAATATATATGAAAGAAAAAAGTTATAAAATAACGAAATGCTGTTTAAATTTGTTTTTGATAGAGAGGATGTCAAAAGTGCATTCTTGAATATATCACTGGCCAACCTCACATTTGTAAATAAGTTACTATTGAAACCCAAATTCATTGCGAATTCACTCAATAAAATGAATGCTAAAAATGATATATTTGTTAAAGACAACGGTCAAGTTCATTCTCCTGTAGGAGGCGCTTTTGATAAAACATAGACGCGCTACAGAGACTCCCACAAAAGTTAGCGATTGCCGTCGTACTTATAAAGTGCAGAGAGGTTTAAGAAAATCCTGTACCCAGTTTTCAGGAATAGGAAGGAAACGATGACTTACTTGAAACACGTTTTCATTTTGGTAACAATGCGATGTTTTGTTCAGGGTGAAACAGAGGCAATTCGTCCTGGAAAAAGTAAGTGACTACCCCATACATCAAAGAATATTTTATTGGTAAACAGTCTGTTTTGAAAATGCTGTGTGATTAAGTTATATAACAACGACGATGTTTTATCTTGATCAAATTAGGCTACATAGGTTTACTGTATACTTTCAGATTTATTTTCAGAATAATTGATTATGCCCAGGTACAACACCGATACTCAAACTATATGACATCCACGAGTGTCGTCTTTTTGTTTACATGCAGTGTCTGGCGTTTTTTGCACTTTTAAAGAGAAGACTTACAGGCCAGGAGATAGCTGGCATCCCTATTTGGAACCCTTTGGATTCATGTTCTGCATGCGTTGTACTTGCACTGAAGTACGTACCCACCTTTTCAAGCCTAATTATTGTTTAAAGTTTTAATAAGCTATACGATTTTGTATTTTTGTAAGCGGCTGATGACACATGAATTGCCTTTAACATACACTGCCTGGCCAATAATAATAATAATACAAATAATAATTATAATATTTCGTTGGACCGCCTTTAGCTTTGATTAAGGCGCACATTCGTTGTGGCATTGTTTCGACAAACTTATGCAACGTAACTACGTTTACTTCTGTCCAGAGTTGCGTTAATTTTTGTCCGAGATCTTGTATTGATGACTGGAGAGTCAAACCACTCCATAAAGTCTTCTCAATCACATCCCAAAGACTTTCAGTGAGGTTATGGTGGTCAATTAATGTGTGAAAATGATTCCTCATGCTCCCTGAACTACTCTTTCACAATCTGAGCTTGATGAATCTTGGCATTGTCGTCCTGGAATATACCCCTGATATCAGGTAAGTAAAAAATCCATTAATGGGATATCCTGGTCATTCAGTACATTCAGGTAGTCAGCTAACATATGTTGCTGAGCCTAGACCTGACCAATTGAAGCAACCCCAGATCATAACACTGCGTCCAGAGGCTTGATGGGTGCATCGCTTCATGCACTTACCTTCTTACCCTAACGCACCCCTCCCTTTGGAATAAGATAAATCTGGACTCATCAGTTCACATTACCTTTTTCCATTGCTCCACAGTCCAATCTTTATGCTCCCTAGCAAACTGAAGTCCTTTTTTCCAGTTAGTCTCACTATCAAGTGGTTTTCTTGTAGCCACACAGCTGTTTAGTCCCAATCCTGTATTTTCTTGTCATATGTATGAAAATGCTCTTACTTTCACTATTAAACATAGCCATAGGATCTACTAACAATTTTTTACAATGAGATTTCACCATGCATTTTAGTGATCTCCGATCACGACCATCCTTCCAGGTTTTAGCAATGCATTGGACAGTTCTTAAACCAAATCCAGTGATTTCAGCAATATCCTTAGTTGTTGTTTTATTGCTTGATGCAGGCCAATAATTTGCCCCTTCTGAAACACATAAACATCTTTTCCAAGACCATGGGATACGTCTTCCAACATGGTTGTTTATGAAATGAGAAGCTACATACTGCATCAGTTAGGGTTAAAATAATTGTTGCCAGCTGAAATATATGAATCAATGTAATAATGATCCGATCATATCTGCTTATTTAAACTTGCAACTTTTTATTTTGGCAAGGCAGTGTATAATACTGTTATCTCACCATAAATGTAAATGGTATTTGTTTTTCTCAGTTGCACGTGTGGGTGTATGAGCACACTTGTGTCAGCCCCCTTATTTATTCAGCATGAAGAAAATGAAGCCTATAATTAATTAATTACTGTTACAAGTCCGGACATTTTATATTTATTATTCCCATTTTTTACAATGAATATTTTCATTACCATAACAGTCTTTTTCCTGCTGTAGCCTAGACAGTAAAAAAAATCTGCAGTTGTACAATGACATTAGAAATAAAAATTGGTGAAAATGAAAAGAAGTAATTTGGGAATATTACAATGATGTATAAATACTTTACAATTGAAATAATATATAATTTTTTTTCACGTTACGGTAATGATAAGCAGAATTGGGTAAGTTACTTAAAAAAGTTATTCACTACAAATGACTAATTATTGATCAAAACTTGTAATCAGATTACTTTTCTAATTACTTCATTAAAAATAATCATATTACTAATTACTTTATTTTTAACTTACTTTCTAAAACACTTTTCTGTTCAACACATTCAAAATAATGTCTATATTTCTTTCTTGTTAATTGTCACACATTAGTCATTAAATCAGAACCTCACGTCTCCTTCACAGTGACTCATTACGGGGCCATAATTCATGTATTCTATATGAATAATATATTACAAATAACCATAAACCTATAATGTAATTAAAGTAATTCAATTAACTGAAAGTCAGTAACTGTAATCTGATTACAATTTTTTTTTTAAATGTAACGCATTACACTACTTTTGACTGAAAAGTAATTGTATTACAGTAACTAATTACTTTGTAATTGTGTTACACCCAACACTGATTATAATATCACGTCATCTTTTTTCGAATTGCGGTCAAATAATTTTACAGTGTGAAAAAAATGTAATAGTTCTAAAATGAGGCTTCATTTTCTAGATGTAAAATATAACTCCTTATTTTTTTCTATGGATTTTGGAGTACAATAGGTCCAGGACATTTTCTTGACAGGTTTGTCAAAATCACCTACAATGTGTTATGTGTCTGCTATCTGTTAGTGTTTCTGTCTTCTTTCATGTGGGGGCAATCATCGTATGTACATTCATGTAAACCTTGTAACTACTTGTAGTCTGGTCATGTGAAATGCAACCCCATCAAATGCCCTGTTCTGCGATGTGAAAATCCAGTGACTCACTCACAGCAGTGCTGCCCTCGTTGTGCAGGTAAAATTTCTCACCCCTTATGTCTAATCAATTTATGGTACTTTTATGTTGGGATTCAGTAACTATATATGACACAATCATGATTTGATATTTGTGTAGAATTATGCCTCCAGAATTATAAATCACACATATGCATTTGATGTCTAATACATCATTGTTTGAACCGTCTTCTAACTGGTCCATATTATAACTATTTTCATAATTACAGATGAGCACAGAACTCCTGCTGGTCTTCGGGCACCCATTAAAACCTGTAGGTATAATGGAAGTATATACCAAACAGGGGAAACATTTACCAACCATGAACTCTTCCCATCCCGTCAATCCAACCAATGTGTCATGTGCACTTGCTCTGTAAGTCATGCAATATTCTTTGTATTCATTGTTGTTGCATTCACCAGAATATATCTCTCAGGAATAATATGTGAAATTGGATATAACTTTACACAGATTTTTTTACTCAGTTAACTAATATACATTTTAATAGATAATGTGCACTATCCATCAACAAGGTTGTCGGTAGGTTTTGGAATTGACACTTGGCAAAACAACTACTTCTTTTAATCAGCCAACTGGGCACAGTTATCGACCATTGCTGATAATCTCAAAATAGCCAAATATCTTAGCAATAAGATATTACTATCTTACTATCACTGTCACTAGATGTGATTAAAAAAAGATGTTCTTTCTCAATGTTCTTCAAATTTTTTTTCATTATAGAATGGAAATATATTCTGTGCATTGAAAACATGTCAGCCCATTACATGCTCCTCACCAGTTTCAGTTCCAGATACGTGCTGCTTGTTGTGCAAAGGTGACAGTATAATTTATTTTATTAGTATTATTTATTTATTTTAGAGAATTTTAGCCTATTTAACGTACTGCTGTATGTACTGTAGTCTTCAAATGTTACAAAAAATATATTTTAGGCTGAAATCAAATGGTTGCTAGTTGCTGTACTCTCATTTTAGGTATAATTCCACACCTTAATATCATGGTGATTGAAATAATATTGTCTCTTTTGAATAAACAGAGGGTGCAATTGATATCAATTCTGCCTCATTTGGGGATGGAGGACAACAACTTAACAGAGGAGTTGTATGTATTTACAGTAATCGGTTCTGTTCAGCAGCAGCTAGTTTAAAATTCCATTTGTTTTTTTCATGCTGCACTGCATGCTATGTATATGGTTAGATTGTTTTTAAACAAGTCCAGAGTAACAATGTTTGCTGTTTGTCCTGAAACACAAGAGGCATTCTGTGGATCACTGTGCTGGGGACCAGGTCAGGGGTCGCTCTATTAGGGCCACACCATCAACACTGCGGAGCTCTCCGAGAGGCCTCAACCTACAGACGCTACACCTTACGCTACAAGGAGCTGCAGAGACTACTGTTAAGATTCTTCTACAGCGCAAACATCAGAGAGGTAAAATGATTTTATACATTTCAACAGAGGTGTCAACAGAATTAACTTTTTCAGAATCGCTTCACAAATCATATCCTCTCAAAGAGTTTCTGACTTTGTCTAAGCTTGCGTGTACAGCGGCAAGACCTACTCCCATGGCGACATGTGGCATCCGGTGCTGGGCAAAGTCTTAGAGTGCATTCTGTGCACCTGCATGGACGGCTTTCAAGAATGCAGGCGCATCACATGTCCCAGCCAGTATCCATGCCAACATCCCATAAAGACATCAGGAAAATGCTGCAAGATTTGTCCAGGTAGGCTTGTCAGTGGCATGCCTGCTGAAAAGACCAGCTTCCATTTCCACGTTGGTCAAGGCTTAATGCTAGTTTGTGCTGGTCTAGCTGCTGGACCAGCACAGCTTTTCTATTCACCAGTAAAACTTTTTCAACTTAGTTGGTTGACCAGCATGGCCTCTCTGGTGAAGCTGGTTGATTAACTAGCTTAAGAAGCCTGGCAGGTACACCAGCACAAGCATCCAGAATTTACTGTATGCTGGTATTTCTTAGCAAGTATCACATTAAGATATTAAAATTCACTCAACAGGCTTGCTTTATATAAATTTGGGCTCTAATCAAGAAGAGAAGAGATTCAAGAGAGTTATGACTCTACATCCCAGCTTTCAGCACATGGGTCATTGACAAAAAAGGTTGTCCGAGGTGATAAAGATAAGAAACCATTTAAAAATCGTGTAATAGTGTAGCGGTTAGCGTGCTGTGCTACAAACCTGACGACCTGAGTTTGATTCCTGCTCATGGCCAACACCAGTGACGATTATCTGAACTGGTCCCAGGCCTCCCCTAGGTCGACTCAGCCTAAAATGAGTACCTGGTGTGGTGTGTAAAACATCACCACTGGGGAGACAAAGGTGGTCGGGTGTGGTGCTGGCCACCCCCTCGTGTACTGCTCTGGCCTTCATAGGTGCTTGCTAACAGCACTTGCTCCTACAGTCTGTTAAGGCTAAATGGGGTATCTTTGTCTTTATATATATATTACAAATATCATGTTTTAATCCAGGACAAGTTGATTTATACTGTATACTTATCGAAACTCAATTTTTCTGAGGTAAAGAATTTGCTTTGACTCGGTTGAGTTAACTTTCTGCTTTTACTCAAGTTACATTGATATAAAAATATGAAAAATTTTTCAACATAAGAAGTCTGGTTGAGACAACAGATTGACAAAACCGAATGATTTAAGTAATGTGGACTTGACCTGTTTATTTCAAATAACTAAATATAATTAATTAATTAAATTTGTTCTTAGGCTACGTCAACATTAATCTGGATAATTTGAAAACAGCATTTTTATTTTCAAAACGCTCCCCCTCCACACTGCGGTTTTCAAGCATTTTCCAAAAGTTACCACAGTCTACAGTGAAATATATGAAAACGCTCATATATTTCATCTCCTTACTGCGCATGGAAAAAAAAATCGCTGGTGCACGTATGGGCTGAAACACAATTGTCCTTGTGTTCTTTCACCGGACACCAATTCTGAGTAAACTTCATGTCGCCATTAAAGGAATGCAATGTGAAGTTTGAGGCCAAAACATGGAGAAAAAGTCTTTTTTCACCCCCCTCTTTCCAAAACCCAGCACATCAAAGATAACAAAGAGGCTGACAATGAGCAGAAGACCATTATGGGGCAGGCAGACCAAGGAGAGCACAAGGGGCAAACAGGCAGTCCGATGGGGGCACAACGGGCAAACAGGCAGTCCAAGGGGGGCACAACGGGCAAACAGGCAGTCCAAGGGGGGGGCACAACGGGCAAACAGGCAGTCCAAGGGGGGGGGGGGGGCACAACGGGCAAACAGGTAGTCCAAAAGGGCCACAAGACGGGGACTGGGTCAGGAGGCCTGGGAGGTGGCCACAGGACAGGGACATGTTCAGGAGGCCTGAGTGTCGGCCACAGGGCAGGGACAGGTTCAGGAGGCCTGGGAGCTAGCCACAGGGTAGGGTCTGGAGATCTGGGAGTTGGCCACAGGACAAGTTCAGGAGGCCTGGGAGTTGGCCACAGGACAGGTTCAGGAGGTCTGGGAGTCGGCCACAGGGCCACAGCCATGGAGAACTCCGAGGGCAGAGCCGTGGTAGGCGGAGCCATGGAAGTTTCAGGTGGCGGAGCGCACGCTCTAAACAATCACTCACTAAATTGTATGCATAACCCCTATGTCAAAGATTTCTTGATAGGGGTTATGCATACAATTTAGTGAGTGATTGTTTAGAGTGTGCGCGGAGTACCCAACTGGTAGATTTGATGACCAAACGTACTAATCAGAACAATTTTAATAACACAGCAGTTACGTTTAGCCTCGACCGGTCCCAGAGCCAGCGCCTGTAGCCTCGACCTCCTGAGCCTTCCACGGCTCCGCCTCCCATGGCTTCACCTCCTGAGCCTCCCACGGCTCTGCCTACCACGGCTCCATCTCCAGAGCCTTCTACGGTCCACGCACTGCATGTTTGCTGTTTACAGAGTCTAGAGCTGTCACAGAGAATGGTGAAATATCTCAAGCCACTTATTTCATTAATATCTCTCAAGGAGTAGGACACCATTAAATGATCGCTTACTGCACCTTTAAAATGTTAAGTTGACTTTAAAGTTTAAAGTTTAAAGTTGTGCCATCTCAAAAAACAAAAACTCTTTTCTAAAAAATCTTGTTCATGTTGTTGTCATTGCCAGTAGTATTCGAGAATTCATGAAAATGATCCACCTTACTCAAGACACTTAATTAATGGAGCATAATATGTTAGGATTTATGTTTATTGTACTCAATTTATTTGGGTTAAAACAACATCAGTGATAACAGTGTACTGTCTGTGGATGGTTACACCACAAGTCATTAAGCCCTAGAAAAATATCAAAATTACTTTTTCATGATAGTGTATTCAAGTAATTATTTTGTGTGAATTGTGTGCATTTTTATTTCTTTTTTAATAATTTAATAGATATGAATATGAATAACTAACTAAAATATAGTAATAAAAATGGGCATAACATCACTGATCCACATGCTTTATCATTGTGTTTCTTTTCAAATGTACAGAGCTCAAAGCAGAGAGCAATAGGACAGAGTGCTACCTTGGCCAGGACAATAACAGTCTCTTGGTATATAAAGTTGAATCCTCATCTGCCACTCAATTAGAGGACAAAGTGCGGATGATAGCCATCGAGAGACAAGGAACCACTGAGGTTGAAGTGCAAGTTTGGAAAACAGTTGAAGGTAATGTTGTACTTTTTCTTTTCAGACAGATCAAAGACACTACAGATATTGCAGTCCTGGAACTGGGTGCTGAGACAAAAAAAAAGGGGGTGAAAAGATATTTCAACCAATGACGTGTGTATGGGACAAGACTATCTGTTTTTGACTATTGGAAGACGGAGGTGTTTTGTGAAGAAAAAAAAATTTAAACTTGTATTTTTGTAATTTTGTTTGGTGTCAATAGTGCCGCAGAAATTACACACTTCAGTCTGAATCTTTGTTTGAACTTTTATTGTTATGAAAATTGCTCACCTTGATTGTCTCTTCACACTGTCTTCTGTTCCTTGCAGGTGTTTTGCATCTAATGGAAACAGGTGATGTTCAAAAGAAAGACCTCATAGAACATCCCGAAAATTACATCTTACTGACCACATTAGATGAGGGTATGTTTAGTCATAAGCCTGTAGTTCTTTTCATTTCAACACATTTGTTTTCCATTAGGATAAATGTTTATTATGAAACAGGGAATGTCATACGATTCACATTAATGCATCAAAAAATCTACTGCATATTTTGATACAGTTTAAATTGAGTTTGAATTGAATACTCAGACAGATAAGTCTGGAGAGTTCCTTATTGATGTTATAGTGAGTTAAAGGAAAAAGTATTCCTCTGTGTCAACCAACTGTTATATTAAAAACAGTCCTGAAAACTGAGATTCTACATGAGACAACTCTAAATGTTTGGGCTTAGAGCATTTTTGTCTGTCAGAAAATATAAGACAGTAGAGGAGACCAAAGGAAATTGAACATCTATTATATATAAATAAAGGAAAGCTTTTGAATTTCCTTTTTAAACATTTTCTGCTAAACTATTTCAGTCAGTCACTCCTTATGCATCTTGTGTGTGTGTTTGCTGTGTTTCATCTTAAAAAAGTTAGGTGCTAGACTTGGTAGTAACAAAACTGTTGTTTCTGACATATACCTGAAGTGTGTCATTTTTTCAGTGTTGCAATACTTCATATGCAGAGACAACTATAAGTAAACCATTTGTAGGTTCAACCTGACTCAACTAGTGGTGCATTTCAAAATCTTTTTGTTCATCCAATGGCAGATTGGGCCAGTGTTTAAGTTGTCAATATTTGGTGTTGCAATTCCTTTTGGTGTTGCTAGTAGCAGAGTCATTACGCATTTTTCTATTTGTTTATTCGTTCTATGTTTTTGCACAGACACTTGGAGAAAGTTCAAAGAAGAGGAGGACAAGCAGAAGGACTTAAGTAAGAATAGGAGCTGTGAAGATGGAATAAAGGAAGTAGTGAAGTACTTAAACCCTGAACAGCTGGACAGTCTTTGCAGTTCTTAGTCTCCTCCCTGTTCTCTAACACTGCCATCCCTGTCTATGACACCCATTTTATTACACGAAGAACACACTCACCCCCACACAATGTGCATGTAGTACAAAACCAGATGCTGGCAGCAGATAGTCTAAAGATCTTGTTTATTTCTATGAGTCAGTTCAGCGCAAGTCTTAATGAGTTTGACAGCTCAGAATTCTTTGTAGGACCTTGCTTTTTTCAGAGGTCTTGAGGTCAGGCATTGCTGAAAATTTTATATTTGAGATGGAAAATGAGTGAATACATGCATATGTCTCAGTAGGCTACTAAGTGGGCCAAAGTTGTAGGTGTGCTCAAGAAAGAAAGGGTGTAAAGCAATCATCATTAAAGGGATACTTCCCCAAAACTGAAAATTATGTCATCATTTACTCACCCTCATGTTGTTCCAAACCTGTAACACTTTCTTTCCTCTGAGCAGAATGACAGTCTCAGTCACAATTCTTTAATGTATGGAAAAAAGAAGCAATGAAAGTGAATTTTGACTGAGGCTGTCAGTCCCTAACATTCTGCCCTTTGTGCTCCATGAAAAAAGAAAGTCATACAGGTTTGGAATGGCATGAGCATGAGTAAATGAATACAGAACGTTCTGTTTTGGTTGAACTATCCTTTAAAAAGGAATGGTTTATGCTATTATAGCAAGCATCCACTGTATGTACATAAAAGGAATAGCACAGGATGATAACAGCTTATTGGCCAGAATGCTTTTATAAAGTTGACATAGGCCACCTTTTTTTTCCAATGTACTTAGTTACACGTCAGTCATATATGTATCATGATTCAACTAAAAATACACTATTTATTGTACATTTAAAGGAGCAAATATAATTTTCTTTGAACATAACTTTAATAGAATTATGTTTTTAATACAACATGTTTTGCACTGTCATTCATGTAGCATGTATGTGTATTGATATGGTTATGTATCATTCCTATGCACTTAAAATTTTCATAAATATATTGGGCTAATGTCTGGTGTGACACTGACCAATACAACAGTTTTTATAATGCAAGGCTCTGTAGCATAAGTTACAATTCTATTGCTTGTTTGCTTGTTTTCCCAAGAGTTATAATGACCTTAAATGTATTAAAGAGAATTCCTACTAATGCCATAAATGTAGGTCAGAATTTGAAAGCAATAAGATGTGTTGATTGTTGAGATTTAACAGGTTTTAAAGAATAGTTCACCCAAAAATTGTAATTCTCAAAAAATATTTACTCACCCTCATGTTGCTCCAAACCCACAAGATTTCTTTCTGCTGAGGAACACAAAAGGAGAATTTTTGAAGAATCAAATCTTAACTTAAGATAAAGTCATATGGACCACTTTTATGGTACTTTGTCATTTTGGAGTTTGACAGTCCAAGTTTGAGTTGGGAATTGTAAGGAATTTAACCATTCCAGTTCCCCAATGGGGATTATTTTAGGACTTTAAATAAATAATTATTTGGAAATAATAAATGCAGTTTATTTTTGGATTTACCACTCTTAGCAGCCTATTATGATGAGATCATTTAATTTCAGACATGACAAAATTACTTTTCAGTAGACTTTCAATTTCAGTAAGTTGCATTCACTAAAATTAACTGGCAAATAAGAGTCATTCATTCGTCAATTAGCACTCTTTAGCGGTGTAGATTCAAAAGAACCGACTAATAGAGTAATTTGTTTGGGAATCTGGCTACACTGGTCGTGCTGTATGTTTTGCACTGTAGATTCAAAAGAACTGGCTCATAGGAGTCATTCATTAAGTAATCGGACCACAGTAGTCACACTGTATATTTTGTGCTGCTGATTTAATAATGATGTTGCTCATTGTCAGACTATTTTAGCATAGTGTCCAGTCCACATTATTAGAAGAATGCACATTCGCTATAAACAGAACCAAAAGTAATGAAAATCATTTGGTTCCTGTATTTTTAAGAAAATGGAACTGGTTTTGAATAAGAACCAGTTCTTGGTTCCCAACCCTAGTCCAAGTCCACATTCACCTTTATTAGATGGAAAAGAGTGGCCAGGATATTTTTCAAAAATTCACCTTTTGGATTCAACGGTAGAAGCAAAGTCATTTTTTGAAATTATATGAATTAATTTAAGGTATCCCTTCAAGGTATCGAACATCCACAGGTCATTAGTTCACACAGTCATTGTAACTAACTGAGAGGGAGACATCTGGGATGTTTACTTTGAACAGAAATGAACAAGCCATTGTGGGAAAAATGAGTAGAAACCTGTTGTGGCACATCACAGTGCCTAGTGCACCATGGCAGGGCTCTGGACACAGTTTTATTGTTAAATGCCGATGTTTTGGGAAGGGACGGCATGTGAATAGGCTGTCAACAGTCTTGTTTAGGTCACCAGGTGTGAAGTAATCCCCTTTTGTACTTCAGTCATGCTCATTGCAGTGAACTGAGAGTGGCCGACGAACCCAGATTGGGGCAGTTCATGGAGTTGTGACTAATATCCACTCTCTCCAGATCCCAAAAGCCCACTTTCCTCTTCTTTCACAATGAGTCATTGTGTTGGCCTCACACATAGTGCCAGACGGTGCTGCTCATCTCTCACTGAAGGCCTGACAAAATATTTTGAAACAGAAGCCCCTCAGTTGCAGACCTTAATAGTCACACAATGAAGCTGTGAATTATTTCCGCTGGCTGTTGGATCTAACAGATTCTGGCAATTTGTTCTCTTTGAGCGGCTTGGAGGGAGACAAAGGGGATTTTGGGCTGTGCTCCTATTTCATTTTCTCCCTTTGTGTATGTTAGTTTAAGAGGATGGTCGGACATTGGGTTTGATCCATACTCTCACCATTGTTTTTACAAAGAGAGCAATTTGTAATGTCAAGACCCTTTCATAGATTTACACCTTATTAACCCAGAGAAAAATTTGATTGCTCACACAATGCTCTTTCATAACTCAAGAAACTTAAAATCATAGTTCATCATAATTTCCTCACTCTCATGCTGTACCAAACCAGTATGACTTTCTTTCTTACATGTAACACAAAAGGAGATGTAATGCAGAATGACAGCTATAGTAGCCATCAGGGTTGGGCTGTAACTAAATACATCTAATGCGTTACGTATTCAGAATACAAAACGAAGGAGCCCCTTTACCTTTTCAAGCACCTGCATACAGAAAAAAGTTACTTTATGAGAGAAGTAATAAAAGTATTCTAAAAATTTTTTAGAATGACAACCAAATAAGGCAAAAAAAAAAAAAAAAAAAACTGCACACCGGCACACTTGTCCTTTTGCTCTCTCTCTCTCTCTCTCTCTCTCTCTCTCTCTCTCTCTCTGTCTCTCTCTCTCATATCTAGTAGGAGACTACTAGATAATGATAATACAATGTCTTAGTCATGTATAATGATTATGGGATTGAATATCTGGCAACCGCACCTGAATGTTGTTGTGCACCAGAATCATACAGGCAGCCACATTCTTACACAAATATTACATTCGAGTGCATGATACATTGTTTCCCAAGACTGTAATTGCTGTGTAAATACATTTATTCCCCCCAAAAAAGAACTAAAAGCACCCGTGTCAGTAATAAAAGAAGTAGAAAATACAAAGAATAAAAAGGCCTAAATATGGAAGCAAGCATAGTTAAAATTATTCATATACTACATTGTTGTCACAAGACCACACTATGATGCATGTTTAATTTCTGCAAGGAGCATCCAGTTATCATCTCAGAAATATGTTTAATTTGCATTTCGTCTCCAATTTTGTGTCAAAAAATGGGTTAAGAAGAAGATAAAAATAAAAAGTTAAGATAGCTAAAAACCATTCTGAACATCCACAAACAACCCTGCTTGGTAGTTTCAATGGTCACAGCTAGGGGCTTTATAGTCTTGGAGGAACATGCAACATTTTTCTTGTTGGAAAATGGATGAGACATTGTAGTTGACTGCAGACTGCCTTCTCTTTGCCGTCTGCCTTCCATAAAAAAAACAACAACAAAAAAAAAACATTCTGCATCAAACGCCATATCTAATTTAACCCTTGAACAGGCAATAATGGAAAGTGATTAGCAAAAAATATTGAATGTCACTTTTTATATCATTTGGACTTAAGTAAAACATATCCAAAGGAATATTTTATATATTTTGTATTTTATGAGTTGTATCTCCCAGGATACGTTGCCCTATTAAGGTAAAAAAAAACATTAAATTCCTGTTGTGCACAATGCGCGCACTTCTGACTTTTTGTGTGAACTTGCCATTGCTCTCACGTCACGCAACAGCTCCGTGATGGGTCGACTGGTAGCACAAAGCATTATTTAAAAGTTAATAAAGTTTTCATTATCTTTTTATTTTTTTACACATGCCTATTGATTTGCTTCAGAAGACATTCATTGATCAACTGGAGTCGTGTGGATTAATTTTATGCTGCCTAAATATGACTTTTGGACCATCAAACAGCCAGCAGCATCATGGCACTCATTCGCTTTCATTGTATGGATATACAGATCTGAAATGTGCTTATAAAAATCTTCACTTCAGTTCTGCTGGAGAAGGAAAGACACACATCTGGGATGGCTAAAAAGTGAGTAAGAATTATAATTTTTGGGTGAACTAATCCATTAAAAACACAAAACTATCAACATGATAGTGGTGTAGTGGTGGCTCAGTGGTTGAGGCTCAGGGTTACTGACCAGAAGGTTGGGGGTTCAAGCCCCAGCACCACCAAGATGCCACTGTTGGGCCCTTGAGCAAGGCACTTAACTCCAGGTTGCTCCGGCGGGGATTGTCCCTGTAATAAGTGCACTGTAAGTCGCTTTGGATAAAAGCATCTGCCAAATGCATAAATGTAAATGATCGCACAGGAAGTCTGAATATTACTTTTGAATGTTCCTTTACCCAGACATCGGCCCTGTTTTTGCAAAATTATTGACAAGCGCCATCTGCCATCAGACATTTTTGCATTGGTTCCAACTTGTTTACCTTCTTTTGTGGAGTGACTTGAAGTGCATTGTGTCAGCAGCATTGGAAATCCGGGTCATCCCGCATTGAAACCAGGAAGTAATCGCATTCACATAATTATTGATGAGCAGGATTCAGATGTTCCATTTTCTTTCTAAGATTTATTTTTTACAGGTTGAGGGTTGGGATTTTGGGGAATTTAGGGGAATAAATAAAATTAAAAAAAACATTAAATTCATGAATATTTCTGTGATTTATTTGATGCAAAAATTAAGAGTTTCTGACTTCCCTCTTATTTTAAAACAAATCATACTTGTTTGTGTGTGTGAGAGAGTGTGTTTGTGTGTGTGTGTGTGTGTGTGTGTGTGTGTGTGTGTGTGTGTGTGTGTGTGTGTGTGTGTGTGTGTGTAGAGAGAGAGAGAGAGTGTTTGTGTGTGTGTGTATGTGTGTGTGTAAAAAACCTGAGAAAAGTTTAGCTTTTAGGTTGCATGTATGACATGTGTAAGTGTAATAAATGTGTATGTGCACTATTGTGGATTAAAAAAATCAAGGAAGTGCTAAATTCATGAAATTACCTGACAAATAGCTAGCTGCCTATTTAGACTCGCTTAGATGTTAATAGTGGAGATGTAGCAGTTCAGATAGACATTGAAGACATATCAAACATAAATCTTCCAATTGTCCCTTGCCTATGAAATATGTATTCAAGTATTCTTGTATTCTGGATACGTTTTTATGTGATGTTTTGGAATACATTTAAGAGAGACTATTTAATATTCAGGCCAGAATATTTTCTTTAAGTATTCTGCCCAACCCTGGTCACCGTTCACTTTCATTGTATGGAGAAAAAAAAAGATGTAATGAAAGTGAACTGTCACTGAGGCTAACATTCTACCTAACATGTCATTTAATGTTCCAGGGAGAAATGAAAGTTCTGGGTAGGAACAAAATCAGGATGAGTTCATGATAATAGTGTTCTGTTATGTTTCATTTAAGTATAATTTTTGCCTCAGATGTTTCTCTTAAAGTTTCTCTTAAAGAAATATTAATAGGAACAAAAAAGACAATTGTTGACATATATTGACTAAAGAGCTATAAAGCTCAGATAATTTGGTCCTGGAAAAATGTGATGAGCAAATGAGAGTTCATATTCAAATTCTGACTTTTGATTGCAGGTTTTGTCTTGGCTAATCTGAGCACAGTTTGAGACATCATTGCGATCTCTTCTGAAACTTTAGAGGAGACCCATATTAGATTACTGGGATCTTTTTCTCAGGAGAATATCTGAGAAGCATCATACACAAAAGTCAAAATACTTCATTTAATCTCAGTACTGAAGAGACAACTGATATATGAACAAGGTTTTATTTGAGATTGTTTTGTTCTTATTGGCACAGTAATTATTAAATCTAAGTTTCAAGTGATTTTAGCTCACTGGAGTTGAACACATGCTGCTGGAGCACAAATGTGATTTTAAATATTTGGCACCTACATGGTCTCTTAATTGTTTGCTAAAGGTTTTGAATCCCCTCTAAAAGCATTCAACTATGCATGCTTTGGCTTGGCTCTGGCAATTTGAACAGCTGGGGGCAGTCAGTGGGTATAAATCAGGTGAATGGGTCAGTTCTCTGTGTGAGTGTTCCTGTCTTGTTTCCTATTGTAGTAGTGTGTGTTAAAGTGTGAATGGAGCTACACTGTTACATATGCCAATGTTATGTTCTTCAATTATTTAAAAATCAGTTGGTGTTATTTGCTCAATTTTACTTGTACAGTGGCCCCAAAAAGTATTTGGACATCTAAGTCACTTAAAAATGTATTAATGTCAATGCATTAAATACATATCAAAACAAGTGCCATTTACTTTAAAGATAGATAGCAAAAGCACTCTTTTTAAGCAAAACATTTTACAAAAAGGAGTTTGGTAGTTTTCAAACAAAATAACAACATCCAAGTATTTGGACACTTTCTAGTTGTTAAACTTAGTGGAAGTTGTCCATACTTATGTAATATAATTGCAAAAAATAGCAATGAATCATCAAGGTCTAACATCATTTGTTTGTGAATGTCATTTGTTTTGAAGTTATGTTATTTAATGACGATGCCATTTTTTAAGTGTTACTTAAGTATCCTATTGTGTGTAAATACTTTTGGGCCGCTGTAAATCCCTGTTTTATTCGTCAATTAGCTAAATTGTTCTTATATGTATCTGAGTCAAGGACTTCAGAACACTTCCGAAAAATGCTGCACAGTATGATCTCCTGAGTGATGGCAAGATGAGAAAACTCAATATGTAAAATTTCTGCCCCTGAACTGCTGCTCTGCACGGTGCCTTCCAGATCCACAGTCTCCAAGCAACTGAAGCATTGCAAATGAAAGACTCTTGATTCAAAGGGAGTTATACTGTGTTAAAGTAATTAACTCTGATGGATGTGTTTGCTTTCATAGCTGATTAAGGTGTTCATGTAACCTATGAATGAATATGCCATCAAAATTCTTCAGAAATCTTCTAATTGTGCTGCTTTTCTACACCCTCCCTCTCAGCTTAATTAAGCTGCCTCCATCATTCCAAGGCAATGATCTGAATAATATACATATTCTGACAAATATAAGTTGCCTTTCATGAACGAATCTTGAAATAAAAATAATCCCAAAATAATGTTTGTTTTTGAAAAACTATACTGTATAATATATACTATAGTATTATATCAAATAATGCCTTAACTTTGCAGCCCTACTACATAAAACAAACCAAAAATGACAATTCTCTCATGATTCACTAACCTTTAAGTCATCACAGATGTGTGTCTTTCCTTCTTCAGCAGAACGGATATAAAGATTTTTATAAGAACATTTCTGCAATTTTTGTCCATACGATGAAAGTGAATGGGTGCCATGAGGCAGCTGTCTGTCTGAAGGTCCAAAAGGCATATTTAGGCAGCATAAAAGTAATCCAAACGACTCCAGTCAATCAATGAATGCCTTATGAAACAAATCAATAGGTTTGTGCAAAGCCCTATTCGGACAGCAATTGTTTCTCCAGGGTGACATCTGTAAAAGTACATTTTCATGGCTCCTCTGTGATAAAACTCATGCTTTTGGATGATAATTAAATTATGGGGGACGAGCGAGACTTTTTGCCAATCACATGATTGCAGTTGCACTTATTATATGGAAAATTCATCAATCCACCAACTGTGTCCTCTGTATTTGAATTTAAATATGTTTGGAATTAGGCTAAAGTGAAAATAAAAATTTTAAGGCACGAGGGATGTTCCTTTACCCAGACATCGGCCCTGTTTTTGCAAAGTTATTGACAAGCGCCATCTGCCATCAGACATTTTTGCATTGGTTCCAACTTGTTTACCTTCTTTTGTGGAGTGACTTGAAGTGCATTGTGTCAGCAGCATTGGAAATCCGGGTCATCCCGCATTGAAACCAGGAAGTAATCGCATTCACATAATTATTGATGAGCAGGATTCAGATGTTCCACTTTCTTTCTAAGATTTATTTTTTACAGGTTGAGGGTTGGGATTTTTGGGAATTTAGGGGAATAAATAAAATATGCATTCCTCTTCATTGTATTACATCATTTACAACTCGTTTTCTGGTGCCCCTCTGTGGCCATTTCACCCGGAAACTGGAGCTCGCATACGCCCCTTCTTTCAAAAAACGTCCCATTTCAGCCACTGATTTTGAATCATATGCTATGGTAAATCTGAGTCAGGATAGCCTGAAGGATTGTGCCAAGTTTGGTGGCTGTAGCTTTAAAGCTCTCTAGGTAGATTTAAAGTAAAAAATGTTTGTCTTGATATAGAGAATTAGAAAAAACCTTAACCAAAGTCTGTAGAATAACAGTATGTTTGTTTTAACAAGCCAACAGAACCTTAAACATTAAGGTATATATACATGCCAAATGTATCGCCCAAAAGAAAGCAGATATGAACCAGATGGGTAAATAGGTTTGACAAGACAAACATTGATGTTAGTTAATTTTAAATGTTTTTAGTAGATTTATTGAAGGACAGTTGCAGTTTGAAGAGTCTTAGCCAGTTTGAACACTGTAAATGCAGATTTGGGATTTTGGATCAGTCAGTATGGGAAACCCATATGATCAGTTAAAAATGTCATAGCACTCCAGAGTCAGAACATTCTGAAGGTCTGTTACGTGTTTGATGGATGTAGCTAGAAAGATCGGCGACAAGTTACAGTCAGACATTTTGCTCTTGGTATAAAAAACTAAAACCCTAACCAAAGTCTGTAGAATAAAAGTATAAAAGACTAAGTTTTACTCCTAAAAGGCACTTCATTGAGTGAGAACAGACCAAGTATTCTCAGCCATGCAAAACAGTAATTAAGCCACAAGTAAATGCCATATCAACCCAAGATGGATGTGTGTCAAATGGCCTGTTAACTGTGACATGGTGATGAATGATGAGGCTAGGTGTTTCAGAGATAATCAGGGCTTGTTTTGGCTTGTATTCATGCCAACCTCAGCACATGCACGGATAGTGTTTCAATGCATTTTAAAATATTTGTATTGATTTCAAAGACAGGTCCAGTTGTGAGGCATCACAAAACTAAAAATATTCCCTAAAACATCAAATCCCAGAAAGGTGATGCATGCTCAAGTCTTGCATATTTTCCTGTTCTGACAATGAATAGCGGTTCTCCAGCCAAGCACTGTTATATCACCCAGACAGACGACCATGTGTAAAAATCTGCTTTCAATTAATACACAATGATTTATTCTTTAAGAACTCTGCATGAGAACAGTGAGGGGGATTATAGAAATAAATCACTGCTGAATGTTTGAGTTTGATGTGTTTTGTTGCCATTAATCTACAAAGCAAGACTCTCACATGCCCTCAAGGAGAATTCTCTTTTGTCCTCACTTTAAAGACATCTTCAGTATTAATTGTTTTACACTAAATAAACTTTTATGATGGTCTATAAAACATTTCAAAAGAAACTTAAAAAATTACAAACATCTTGACTAAATGTATACTAACAGTCACAAATTAGTCCTTGTGGACAATTATCCTTGTGGAAAATATTACTCTGAGTTTTAGTTATTCAGAAGAATACTTAATTTTATTTCAAACAGTGTTAGGGGTCACATGGGTAAATATGTAACTAATTAGATGTGAATTAATTAGCCATAAAATATGGGGGGGTTAACTCATATTTTATGGCTTTACAAAGTTTAAATTTAATAATGTGGGTTCACCTGTTATATTTAGAAAATGCCTATTGCTTTATTCCACCTGGGCTGAAAAATGCATTCCACGTCTGAGTAGCTATGCAAGAAGAAAATAACTGAAAAAGTACGGTCGCCAAAACCCTTAAATCAAATGGATAGAGGGACAGGGAGAGGTGAAAATTTACATAAATGACTGTATGTATTCATCAAAGTAAATGATAGTACAGGTATATTACTTTGGTAATCAACAAATAATTTATTTTATACATTTTTACAATTTCATTTTTTTAATAAAACCAGTGTAATACTGGACTGAAAATAAACCTGTTTTTGTGGGATTCTTTGCAGTTTAAGATTAAAGTGTTGTATAATAGCCCACCTCACCAGATGATAGAGCTCTTACAGGAATGTGGCATAATGTAGCACAAAATAATAAAATAATTTTAAACCAGCTCTTTGTTTATATATATATATATATATATATATATATATATATATATATATATATATATATATATATAACTTTTTTCAATAATGTTTACATGTTGTGGCTATACATTTGAAACATTGGGTGAGTTGAACATTATACCACAAATGCTGTTGATTGCGCTTAAACTTGTTCTGACTGTACAGCCCAGTAACCAGCCATTTAAAATGTATTTGTAGTTATCACCCTCCGGAGTCTATTCTGAAAGCATAATTTCACTATCAATCCAATAATACAGTATTCTCAAGATAAGATCAGGTCAGAAATGTATTTAAGATGCAGTAAATGTTCCACTGTTATTACTGGATTTTATTGGTTCATATGGAATCTTTTTCCATAAATTTCCATAAGTCATAATGTTTACAATTCCCAACAGGTAGCTGAACAAGTGCACCTTGGAAGACTGAAGGTGAACCTGGAAACAGTTATTCACACTGTAGCATCACCATGCCAAAAGCATGGCTCATTTTTCCAATGATAGCTATGCAATCGAGCAAAAGATTTTCTCCAAGACAAGCACGCATCCACAATTTTAAATGTGTGTTTGATAAGTTATCCAGGACAGGCACCTCACCAAAGTCTGAGTGCTCAGAGAGAGGCCTGCATGGGGTATGCAAAGGGAACAACTAGCAAATACCTAACTGCAAAACAAAACAAAATTGTTTTCCTTCTTCACAGCATGCAATTGGATATGATAAATAGGGTTATTTTATTTTTTAGATATCAAACGATCACAAAGATGAAAACAAATTTGAATACTTTTACTGTTACTATAACTAAGCAATGTGATAAAGTCAGAAAATTACTTTTCCAGACCTCATGTTTGAAAGCACAATATAAATGTTTTACAATCATATAAAGCGCACTCTATTTTTGAATTTAGTCACAAACAATTCTGACTTTAAATGCACACTCTGAAACCCAAGGTTAGTAACTTTTCCTTCTGGAAAAAAGTAAGTTTATGAGGGAATGATGTTTTGGCACAAAATACTCAATTTCATGTATGTGGCACCAGATCAGAGGAGCTTGGATTGATCTTGATATGCATTTCCAGAGGCATGCCATTCCACACAGTACGTTTTGTTTTTATAAATCAAAATGTCCAAGATCAATGCAACTATGGTGCCAGGGACTGATGTCATGTTGAAATATGAAGCGTAGAGGAGAAAACAACCCATGTTTAGCAAATACTCACAATGTACCAAGACATCAGGGAAATTATATATTTTTTTTAAATTGATAATTTTCTGGTATGGACTTGGCTTATTAACTAATGAAAGCCAGAAAAAAATCCTGAGTTCCTGGCTAAACAAACTGGCATGCAATTTCAAACATTTATAGAAAATCTGTTACAAGCAAAAGGGAAATTATTACGATGTATGATTTATTTTCCAGAAACCTTTTAAAAATGGTCATAAGTGTTCAAACTTTTTTTTTTACAATCTTCTGAATATTGATTCCACAAAGTCCTTATGTAACACAAATTTGTGAGGAAAGACTGTTTCCAGGTGATTATGTTAATGATCATTACACAAACATTGTGAAGTGTCGATGGTTCGCCAATTGCAGACTAACTTATGTTAAAGGTATCTGCTAACTCGGCACGACCACAATATTTACAGAATACAACAGAAAATCACAACAGGCCCAGGACTGAATTCCAGCATGTGAAGTTGGTTGAAGAATCAACACATACGATTTTTCATGTATAAGCAGAAATCCACTCTCGTCTTGTCTTTCAGTGAAAAAGTCTTTCAGTGAAAAAGATGACATATATCATGCTTAAAACATCATCTGTGGTTCATGGGAAACAATGTGAGTAGGTCACTGAAAGAGAATTAAGTGCTTAAAAGTCCATGAAAGACAAAATTAATTTCTTTTGGAAAAATCCCATGATGGATGGCTGTTTGGTTGCTTTATTAGCTGCAGCGCTCTTCTTCTGACCCTTTTCTTTTTTCTCTTCTTTTTTTCCAAATGGCTGCTTTAGTGAGCTCGAGTCCTTGGCTTGACTGTTGGGTTCAGATTCTTTTTCCAAAATACTTTTTACAGGTTGTTCAGTTTACTTGATTAAAATGAACTAAAGTAACACAATTCTAGAACATTTTGTTTACTTAATCCATTTGAGTTGGGATTATAATTCTTTTTATAGATTAATGATACTGGGGAGGGGATTTCCATTTTCCAGCATGCTTTGCATGGGACTGGATGTAGTGAACAAATATTGAAATTAAATGTTATTTTATGTATGTTTGAGAAATATGAGAACAGGAGGAGGTTTATTCATGCTTAATGTTCTATTATATTGGTATTTAAAAAGAGTTTCTGTGCTGAGGCTGGGGTTTTGGGGGTAACCATTGTGGTGAAGATTGGCGTTTTGCTTAGGTTTAGGCTGGACATTCTCTGTCAAGCGATGCTTGATTCAAGTACTGCTTAACTCCAGCAGTTGCTATAAAACTGACAGTGCATCAGTTTCACTGTCAATACACTTGCTCACCTGGCATTTAGATTAGTTCATTAGTTCAGTGATCTTTTTTTTTTATTATTATTTAGTGATGGGGGACAGAATTAGAAGGATTTCTACCTTATAATTTATTTTCCACTTAAATAGATTAGTTTGAGATGGAGAAGCGTAATCAATTTCAGTTTGTTAAAGTAACATTTCATTTAATCATTCTTTGACCAAATTAAGTTGGACCAACTCAATTACATTTCATTGCGTGAAATTAACGTCTGCCACTGTGAGAATGATCAGCTGTCCTTCCTGTCTACCTGTAGTGCTGTCTTAGGCGTCTCACAGTACGGACATTGCAATTTATTGCCCTGGCCACATCTGCAGTCCTCATGCCTCCATGCAGCATGCCTATGGCATGATCTCACAGAGGAGCAGGACCCTGGGCATCTTTCTTTTGGTGTTTTTTAGTGTCCTAAGTTTCATAACTGTGACAATAATTGTCTGTAAGCTGTTAGTGTCTTAACAACCGTTCCACAGGTGCATGTTCATTAATTGTTTATGGTTCATTGAACAAGCATGGAAAACTTAGTCTTTCACTTTCAAAATGTGAAAGAACGTGATATTGATCAGTTTCTCACTGTTGTGTTCTCTATTGCATTGCTATAATGTTCATGTCCACTAGGTGGCACTGCTAAGTTGACTTGTTAAAAAAACTGATGGTAGAGGGAAGGAGGAAAGTAAAAGAAATGCTAAGCTACTACTCGCGTCTGTCTGTTTTACATACATTGATCCTTCAATATAACAAGTGGCGACGAGGATGTTAAGATGGCCCTGCTCTCTCTACAACCCCCAGTAGCATTCCTGGAATGCCCAGGTGAACCGAAACTGTCCTTTGATGCGTGGGAGAAGTTACTTCAGAACTACCTGCTCGCGCTCGGCGGAGAGGAGTTTTCTGCCGAGAGAAAGAGAGCACTGTTGATACACTGTTTAGGAACAGAAGGGCAACGAATCTACAATACATTGCCTCTTACCGCTGATACCTACGATGAATCGTTACAAGCATTGAAACAGTTTTTTTCTCCTAGACTGAATGTGGTTTCAGAGAGATATCGCTTCAGACAACGCGCTCAAGCCGTGGGTGAGTCCACTGATCATTACGTTGCAGCACTTTGTGAACTAGTGAAAACATGCGCTTTTGGTAATATTGAGCATGAAATGATCCGTGATCAGATTGTGGAAAAAACGTCCATGCCTCGAATTCGTGAAAGACTGTTACTAGAGCCAGAGTTAACCCTTGACAAGACGATAGCTATTGCAAGACAAACTGAAGCGGCAGTAGCAGACGCCAAAGTCATAGCTGAAGGGGAATCAAAACAAGTTGCAGCGATTCAGAGGCAAGAAAAGACGCGAATGCACAAAATAAAACGAGGATTAAGTCGAAGGAGGATAAGCGTGTGAAGGGACAGCAGCAGTGTTACCACTGTGGTTCTGCTAACCACCTTGCAAATGATAAGTCCTGTCCTGCTAAAGACTGCAAATGTAGAACATGTGGAAAATTCGGACATTTCTCAAAGGTGTGCAAGACAGCATCAAAGTCAGTTAATGAAGTATGCTTGCCTGAAGTGACAGTGCTGTGTGTGAATGATTGTCATACAGATGATGGAGCTCCAGTGGGTACTTTTACCATAGTTACGCCCACATCTCCTACACAGACCTGTACCATTAGGATGATGGTGGATACAGGGTCTGGTGCATCAATTCTACCGCAACACATATTCAAAGAATACTTCAGCTCATGTGTTCTGACTCCACCGAAAGTGCAGCTTTTGACGTATTCAAAGGAAAACATACCGTGTGTGGTTCCCTGAGACTGAATGTGACATATTACGGAAAGACTGTTGCTGGTGAGTTTAACATTGTCAAAGCAGGAACTCCTCTCATTGGACGTGATTTATGTAAAGCACTGGACATTGAGATTAAGGGTGGTACCTTGATTGAACCTGCTACTCACTGTGCAATGCTTCAACCATCCAATATTTCGCTTGTTTCTGCTGATAGTCCTGTTTCCATACCAACTGTCGCTGGATTTGGATGTGCCAAAAATTTCACACACAAAGTGAAGATCCGCTCTGGAGTTAAACCTGTACAACAAAAACTCCGTCACTTACCTTTATCAGTGAGCAGCAGTGTCAGACGAACTCAAGATGCTGGAGGAGAATAGCATAATTGAGAAGATTGATTCATCTGAGTGGGTTTCTCCTATCGTGGTAACAAAACGAAAGAACAACACAATTCGCATGTGTGTTGATTTACGAGAACCTAACAAGGCTGTGGTACAAGACAGTCATCCTCTACCACTGATCGAAGACATACTGTCAGAATTGCATGGATCAGTGATGTTCTCTTCTCTTGACCTCAAAAATGCATACCACCAAGTACAATTACATGAGGAGAGTAGAGGACTCACTGCTTTCATTACCCATGAAGGCCTATATCAGTTTTGTAGAGTACCATATGGACTGTGTTCGGCACCATCTGCTTTTCAACGAATGATGACCATTATCTTAACAGGCCTTGACGGTGTACAGTGTTACTTGGACGATGTGATTGTCCATGGTGCATCCGAAGTCATTCATAATGCAAATCTCAAAGCTGTTCTGCACAGGATTAGTGAAGCTGGGTTGAAACTGAATACAGAAAAGTGTAAGTTCAACTTGACGACACTTAGCTTTCTTGGATACAGACTCTCAGCTGATGGCCTGCACGCAGATGATACTCATGTTACTGCAATAACAAATGCACCCCCTCCCACTGATGCAGCTAAACCACGGTCGTTTCTGGGCCTTAGTGCCTGGTACAGTAAGTTCGTGCCTGCCTATGCTACTCTGGTTGACCCAATGAGAGCATTACTTCGTAAAGACTGTGAATTCCACTGGACTACTGCAGCACAAGAAAGTTTTGATCGAGTTAAACAGGCAATAGTGGATAGTCCTGCTCTTTCCTTATTTAACCCCAATTGCAGCACAATCCTCTCATGTGATGCCTCAGACTATGGTGTGGGTGCTGTCTTGACTCAGCTGGATGACACTGGAGAAGAAAGAACCATTGCTTTTGCCTCACGTTCCTTGTCTGAGGCTGAACGAAAATATTCCATCGTCGAGAAGGAAGCACTGTCATGTGTCTGGGCTGCAGAGAAATGGCGTACATGGCTGTGGGGAAGAAAGTTCCTACTACGCACAGACCATCAAGCTCTTACTACTCTTCTCACGAGTAAAGGGAATAGTCGAGCTGGGTTACGTGTTGCTAGATGGTCTGCACGGTTAATGGAGTTTGACTACAATGTTGAATACAGGCCTGGTCCATTGAACAGTGTTGCTGATGGCTTATCAAGATTGCCGCTCACTAACAATGAACATGACTTTGCGGAAACCATTGAGTCTGTTGCTCTGATTTCATTTGCTTCCAGCACAATCACCAAGGAAGATTTCCAGTTTGCATGCGACAACTGCCCAGTGTTCTCTAAACTGTGTACATATCTACAGACACGTTGGCCAAAGAACATGAAGAATGTTGATCCGGACGTACAGGGATACTTTCCTGTCCGACATGAGCTCGCTGTCGTGGATGGATGTATTGTCAGAGGAACATACCGTCTCTTGGTACCCGAGTCACTACAGAAGAAACTAATAGAACTGGCACATGAATTACATCAAGGCATGGTCCGTACAAAGCAAAGACTGGACAACCAGACGGAAGCCCTGATACGAAACTGTCAGACGTGCAAACAAAAGACAAGTCTGCTGTGACTCATGATGCTCCTCTCAACCCTGTTGAATTGCCTTCTGCTGCATGGGAAAAGGTCGCTATTGACATTGTCGGACCATTCGAAACTGCACCGTTAGACTGCAGATATGCAATTACGCTTGTGGATTACTTCAGCAAATGGCCAGAAGTCGCTTTTGCGTCTAGAGTTGACACGTCTACTGTTAAACAGTTTTTGATTACTGTTTTTACTAGAGAAGGAAATCCAAAGGAGTTGGTCTCAGACAATGGGCCTCAGTTTATCTCGGCTGAGTTTTCTGAGTTTCTGAGAGAGAGAAACATATGTCATTTCAGATCTGCTGTTTATTATCCACGTGCGAATGGAGAAGTCGAGAGGTTCAACAGAGTTCTGAAAGATTGCCTTCAAACTGCTTCAATCCAACGAGAACCTTGGAAGATGTTCACTCAAACATTTTTGATGGACTATCGAAGTACTCCTCATGCTACTACAGGAGTTACACCATCTGAGTTACTCCATGGTAGATGTATGAGAACCAAGTTACAAATCATGGACTTTCCGGTAAGAGAAACTGACAGAAACGCGATACAAGAACATGTGAAAATGAAACAAAGCAAGGTTAAGCTTTACACTGATGCCAGGAGAGATGCAAAACCTTCAAGATTCCGACCTGGTGATCTAGTTCGAGTTAAGAAACCTTGGATGGTAAAGAAGGGTGACCGGAAGTTCACACAACCAAAAGCTGTGGTACAGAAGAAAGGTGAAGATTCTTACCTGCTTGATGATGGTAAGGTATGGAATGCCTCACGTCTTGCTGAAATGCCGAAATCAAGTGAAAGTGTTACTCCTACTGAGGTGCAACATGGAACAACAACAAGTCCGTTGAATAGGTCTGTTAGAGTTCGACAACAACCCGTCTGGACCAAGGACTATGTTTTAGATAGGAAATGAAGAACTTGAGATAGCAGAGGTGATATTTGAATGAAAAAGACACGAAAAGTTAAAACCAGTTATATCGTTGATTTAAAATGTGTTTATTCTTGATTTTGTTTATTTCTGTTGTGATATACAGCTGGATTCTTTCTGAAAAGGGGAAGATGTTGTGTTCTCTATTGCATTGCTATAATGTTCATGTCCACTAGGTGGCACTGATAAGTTGACTTGTTAAAAAAACTGATGGGAGAGGGAAGGAGGAAAGTAAAAGAAATGCTAAGCTACTACTCGCGTCTGTCTGTTTTACATACATTGATCCTTCAATATAACACTCACCCGCACGTATATCGCTTCTGAAGATGTGTATTTAACTTTTATGTGGCATTTATGTGATTTTTGGAGCTTCAAATATCTTTTCACCATTCACTTGCATTGTATGTACATACAGAGCTGAGATTCTATAAATTGTTCAGCAGAAGTATTACACATCTGGGATGTCATAAGGATGAGTAAATAAGAGAATTTTCATTTTTGGGTGAACTATCCCTTTAAGGAAGATTTGTGTGTGTGTGTGTGTGTGTGTGTGTGTGTGTGTGTGTGTGTGTGTGTGTGTGTGTGTGTGTGTGTGTGTGTGTGAATTATTTACTCAACCTCATGTCTTTCCAAACCTGTATGACTTTGTCTTTTGTGGAAGAAATAAAGATACATGTTTAAGAATGTTTTAGTTGCTATTTGAATATAAAGATTTCTTCCACATGATTGTAAATCAAAAATGATCTGTAATGAAAAGTTAAAAGATTCAAAATTAGTTAGCCAAAACACTCAGTATTTACTGAGCCATGCATGCAGAAACTATTGATAAACTAGCACAAACTAATTTAAATATATAAAATCATTAGCATAGCTGATGAAAATCATGATCTCGCTGATCTATAAGAAAGCAATTGTGACTTGGAGTCCATGATGAACTTATCATAAATAAAATTTTGCCTACCAAGAGCCTTCATCAACAAACGTGTGGGACTTCAAAACATGCCTCCTTTTCCTCCTCTTGACCTTTGAGGCCTCCTGATCAAGGCAAGCCAACAATCAATGGCATTAAAAAATATTGTTTGTTTGTTTGTAATGCCATCCCAGCTTCTATGGCTATTTCCATGGTGAGAAATGTGTAAGCAATTTAAAATAAATTTTTCCAAAAACTCTAAAATTGCATTCGGTTTGATTTTGTTAAATATTTCTTCCAGAGTGCTGACTGAATAAAAAAGGTTTCTCATGGGATTAAGAGCAGTACAGTCTGATAAAACATGTTTCAGGGATATTGATATTGGATATTGGATTCTGGCAGAAGGTACATGTTGGTGAATCTTCTCCTGATATTAAAAACTTGGTGAGTCAACCTGGAGTGACCAATAAGACAGCGGGTGTAAACAATCTGGTCCCAGCAATTTGAAAACAGAGAGGAACTTCTTTTGCCAACAATAGGGCTGATTTCATGGAGTTTGCCATTTGTTTTTAATATATGAATTTTAGGGTTTTAGGTCAGTGGGAGGTATTGGACACTTTTGGAAATCTGCTGATAAAGCCTCTTTTGAGGCAATGTCTGCTTCCTCATTTCCTGGGATTTTACAGTGTCCAGGTACCCAGCAGAAGCAGATATTGAAATTTTGGGTCTCCAAATCCAGCAGTTTGAATAGAATATTTACAAGGATTAGGTGATCATTTTTTAAAGGTGACATTGCTTGAAGACAAGATTTTGAATCTGAGATTATCAGAAAGTTTCTCTGTTGCATAGACTTTATGAAGTCCAGTGCTAAGACGATAGCGTTTGCCTCTGCTGTAAAACTTCAGCTGTGACTGGGGATGGAAATTCCTTTTTTTGATGGTTGATCACAAATGCAGATGATACATGATCCTCAGATTTTGATCCATCTGTATATATTGGGATCTGTGATGGAAATATTTCTCTAATGAAAAGGAGTTGTTGTTGAAAGACATTTGGGTGGGTTTCTTGATAAGTCTATGATTATTTTTGGTTTATTAAAGATGGGGGGAATTTTACTTCAGTGTGTCTGTTCCAGTATGCTCAGATCTACTTTGAGATTTTGTAAATGTGGTGCATGCTGGTCTAAGACCATCACTTAGAATGATTATACGTGGTTGGCTCTGAATGGAGAATCACATGTGACACACACGACCTCTTATGTACTACAAACACCCCGACAGGCTTCCATGGCAATATTTGACACACTTGCGAAAATACAGTGATCTATTTGTCTAAATGAATGGCTTTTATATCAATATTTGGTAAAAGTTGACAAGATCATGAGGACAGAGCGTGTGTTGGTAATTTGCCACTCAACACATATCCCTAACTTCTGCTGCCCTGAAAGAAAATTACTGCTCTGTGTGTTTAACCTACAGTATGGAAAAAGTATCTTTTTGACCAATGAATTCCCATAGTTCTCTCACAAAGAGCAATTTCTAGCCAATGAAAAATGCTAAGAATTGAGCATATTTAGAAAAAAAATTATATTACTATATTCACAATAGAATTTTCCATGACTTATGATTTTCTGTTTCAGGCCTGGAAATTGCAAATTAAAAAATTCCTTTGCTGATTACCATAAAGTTAACAATTAATAAATGGTTGATGACTCACTTCTTGGTGTAAAACAGGCTTTCACTTTAATTTTGGGGCTGGGAGTCTGTAAATTAGGCACAGGAGGTGGAGAATCTGAAACAACTTAAAAAGAAGAGTGATGAGAGACATATATCACACATATGCATTAGGGCTGTGGCAATACAATGAAATATCGATATATATCGCTATACTTTTTCTTATGATATTGTATCGATACTTAGATCCATGTATCCTGATATTTTCAGTGCAGTCGGAGATGCTTCTATGAGGCACGAAAGAGACTGAAACTGATCCAGCAGGAATCAGGTTTCTCTCACACATGCTGGACCTCTCTCATGAATTTGGATCTAGGATTGGGCAAAAATATTGATTTTCTACTTAATCTTCATTTGTACAATCCCAATATAAATTCTTAAATGCCAAGAAACTTCTTTTTTCTCTCTGCAATCCCCTACAATCAGATTTGCGTAAATACTTCCCATATACTACAACAAATGTCTGTGATTTGCACTGGCAGGTAATTGTTTAGATTTCACTCACCAGAGTTTGAGTGGTGTAATGGCGAGGAAGTCCAGCACAGAGATCTTTTCACTGCGAGCTGACAATTAAAGTTTTGAATTTTCTGTATAATGTTAGTCCAGAGACTAGATCCAAGCAAACCATTTGTTATTCAATATTAATTTGTCTCTTTTAATATAATTTCTGTACTCTAGAGTCAGTTATTTATCAAAAACAACAAAAGAAACATTTAATTCTAATCATGCATAGCATGGATGATGTAAAGAAGCCATTCAACCAAACAAAAACTACTGTCAGTCTCTGCCACAGGTCTTAAAGAAACAGTACCATTTTAGCACTTGTGTGTATATATCACCTAAAGGATTATTAGGAACACCATACTAATACTGTGTTTGACCCCCTTTCGCCTTCAGAACTGCCTTAATTCTACGTGGCATTGATTCAACAAGGTGCTGAAAGCATTCTTTAGAAATGTTGGCCCATATTGATAGGATAGCATCTTGCAGTTGATGGAGATTTGTGGGATGCACATCCAGGGCACGAAGCTCCCATTCCACCACATCCCAAAGATGCTCTATTGGGTTGAGATCTGGTGACCGTGGGGGCCATTTTAGTACTGTGAACTCATTGTCATGTTCAAGAAACCAATTTGAAATGATTCGAGCTTTGTGACATGGTGCATTATCCTGCTGGAAGTAGCCATCAGAGGATGGGTACATGGTGGCCATAAATGGATGGACATGGTCAGAAACAATGCTCAGGTAGGCCGTGGCATTTAAACGATGCCCAGTTGGCACTAAGGGGCCTAAAGTGTGCCAAGAAAACATCCCCCACACCATTACACCACCACCACCACCAGCCTGCACAGTGGTAACAAGGCATGATGGATACATGTTCTCATTCTGTTTACGCCAAATTCTGACTCTACCATCTGAATGTCTCAACAGAAATCGAGACTTATCAGACCAGGCAACATTTTTCCAGTCTTCAACTGTCCAATTTTGGTGCGCTCTTGCAAATTGTAGCCTCTTTTTCCTATTTGTAGTGGAGATGAGTGGTACCCGGTGGGGTCTTCTGCTGTTGTAGCCCATCTGCCTCAAGGTTGTGCGTGTTGTGGCATCACAAATGCTTTGCTGCATACCTCGGTTGTAACGAGTGGTTATTTCAGGCAAAGTTGCTCTTCTATCAGCTTGAATCAGTCGGCCCATTCTCCTCTGACCTCTAGCATCAACAAGGCATTTTTGCCCACAGGACTGCCGCATACTGGACGTTTTTCCCTTTTCACACCATTCTTTGTAAACCCTAGAAATGGTTGTGCGTGAAAATCCCAGTAACTGAGCAGATTGTGAAATACTCAGACCGGCCCGTCTGGCACCAACAACCATGCCACGCTCAAAATTGCTTAAATCACCTTTCTTTCCCATTCTGACATTGAGTTTGGAGTTCAGGAGATTGTTTTGACCAGGACCACACCCCTAAATGCATTGAAGCAACTGCCATGTGATTGGTTGATTAGATAATTGCATTAATGAGAAATTGAACAGGTGTTCCTAATAATCCTTTAGGTGAGTGTATATACTTAAGTTCAAATTTGGCATGTAAACAAACAAGTAACAATATACTGTATATATGCAAAATGCAGTTTCAATACATCATGTTTATTCATGGACTACATTTAAAAAAAAAAGCTAAAATGTCAACAAAATGATGAAAAACTAATGATGAAATAAAATTTAGTTAGATGGTCCCCTGTATAATGAGAAAAATGTTAAATGATAATTCAAACAGAAATATACCAATATTAAAAGCGAAATCAAAATCGCATCATATCATGATGTATCGCTGTAACCCGCACAAGAAGAGACAGTCACAATGTAAAAGAAAACTGCTTTTATTTAAAGAGCAGGCAAAAGTAGAAAAGGGCAAATCCAGAGAAGAGTAGTAATGGGGAGCGACAGGTCGAAGCCGGGGAATCAGGATATGGCAAAGGGGCGAATCTACAGAAGAGTGGTCGAGGAAAGCGTAAGGTCGAAGCTGGGGAAATCAGAATCAGTATAACGGGTAAGTAGAATAAGACAAGCTAGTTGAATAGACAGGGGAGCTAGGGGAACACTAGAGCTGGCAAAGTGAAGGGGTAAACTAAACAATAACCAACAAGAGTGAAACGAAAGGGTTGTGATATATATAGGGGAAAAAACGAGCGGTGCAGGTGAAACGAATAACCTAGTGATTGGGACGAGTGCGGGTGAAACTAATACTCTGGTGATTGGGAGCGAGCGTGAGAGCCCGAGGGGGGTGATTGGGAGCGAGCGTGTGAGCTCGAGGAAGCGGAGCGAACTAGAGGAGCGGGGTTCGTTACAGTACTCCCCCCTCTGCTACGGACGGCTCCGGACGACCGCGCTCGGTTGCGAGGAGCGCGACCTCTGGGAAGCGGTGCGGGACGATCGGGATGCTGGCGATGGTAGTATAGCTTGAGAGCTTGATCCAGGACATCTTTCGACCATACCCACGACTGTTCCTCAGGTCCGTAGCCCTCCCAGTCGACCAGATACTGCAGCTCTCCCCCCCGACGTCGGGAGTCTAGCAAGGCCCGTACCGTATAGGCGGGTTGACCTCCGACATCGAGTGGTGGAGGGGGTGTTTGGGCTGCCGTGGGCGGGAACATGGGGCTATAGAACACGGGCTTCAAAAGGGAAACATGAAACACAGGACAAATTTTGTAGTGGGGTGGCAAAAGTAATTGGTAAGTGACTGGGTTAATACGTTTAGTAATTTTAAAAGGGCCGACATACTTGGGGCTTAGCTTCTTACACGGGAGACGGAGGCGGATGTCTCGGGTCGAGAGCCAAACCCTTTGGCCCGGATGGAGCAGGGGTGCAGGACGGCGTCGGCGGTCTGCCTTAGCCTTCTGGGTCTGGGTGGAGCATTGAATCCGGTCATGGGTGGCTCTCCAGACCTGGGCACATCTTTGGGCCCAGGCATCCACCGCCGGAACGTCACTGGGATCCGCTTCCCATGGGAAAAGGGGTGGTTGGTAGCCCAGGATGCACTGGAAAGGGGTAAGACCAGTAGAAGAGCTGACCAGGCTGTTCTGGGCGTATTCGGCCCAGGGGAGATAGGTGTGCCAGCTGCCTTGGGTCTGGGCACAGTAGGCTCGCAGGTACCTGCCAATCTCCTGGTTGAGACGCTCGGTCTGGCCATTGGTCTGGGGGTGGTATCCCGAGGAGAAGTTGAGTTGGATACCCAGTCTGTCACTGAAGGCCCACCAGAAGCGAGACGTGAACTGGGTACCCCGATCCGAAGTGATCTCCTCGGGAATACCGAAGTTTCGGAAGATGTGGGTAATCATGTGGTCGGCCAGTTGTGTTGCTTTGGGTAACCCGGGTAGGGGAATCAGGCGGCACATTTTGGAGAAACGGTCTATTACCACAAGGATCTCGGTCCGGCCGTCAGAGGGGGGCAAGTCGGTAATAAAGTCCATGGCGATGTGGGACCATGGTCGGTCAGGGATAGGTAACGGTTGGAGGAGTCCTGCGGGAAGGTGACGAGGTGTTTTGGACTGGGCACAGACCGGACACGAAAGGACGTATTCATGGACGTCGTCCTTGAGTGAGGGCCACCAATATCTCCTAGCGAGTAGCTCGGTGGAACGGGTAATCCCCGGGTGGCCAGAACAAAGGGAAGTATGAACCCACTGCATCAGCTGAGGGCGAATAATGGTGGGGAAATACATATTGTTGGGGGGGTTTGAGGAGGTGCGGGCTCGTCGCCTTGAGCCTGCAGGATGGCCTCCGTCAGTTCCCACCGAACGGGTGCGACGACGCACGACGTGGGGAGAATTGTCTCCGACTCAGGAGATTCCGAGCCATGGTTGAAAATGCGAGAGAGTGCATCCGCCTTGAGGTTCTGGGAGCCCGGACGAAAAGTAACGGAAAAGTTAAACCGGGTGAAGAACATCGCCCACCTGGCCTGTCGAGGGTTCAACCTCTTGGCTGCGCGGAGGTACTCTAGGTTCTTGTGGTCGGTGAAAACGACAAAGGGGAACCTAGAGCCCTCCAGCCAATGGCGCCATTCCTCTAGGGCCAGCTTGATGGCCAGCAGCTCTCTATTCCCGACGTCGTAGTTCTGTTCGGGGGAGGACAGCTTATGGGATTAGAACGCACATGGGTATAGTTTAGCGGGTGTCCCGTGTGGTTGGGAGAGTACAGCTCCCACCCCTACCTCTGAGGCATCTACCTCTACCACGAACGGGAGAGTGGGGTTGGGCTGCCGAAGGACTGGGGAGGTCGTGAAGGCCTCCTTTAGGGCCTGGAAGGCCTGCTGGGCGGGTGCGTTCCAGGTGAGGAACTTCAGGTTGCCTCGTGTGAGAGACGTGAGAGGCGCGGCGATCTTGCCGAAGTCTCTAATGAAACGGCGGTAATAATTGGCGAAACCCAGGAACCGTTGGAGCTCCTTGAGCGTACTAGGCTCGGGCCAGGATAGGACTGCGGCGACTTTGTCGGTCTCCATCTCCATTGTTCCCGCAGACAGGACGTAGCCCAAGAAGGAGACGGAGGGGCGGTGAAAGGCACACTTCTCTGCCTTCACGAACAGGTCGTGCTCTCGCAGTCTCTTTAACACCTTTGAGACGTGGATGTGTGTTCAGAGAGTGTGGCGGAGTAAATTAAAAGGTCGTCTATGTAGACGACGGGGAAGAGGTCCAGCATGTCTCGGAAGACATCATTCATAAACGACTGGAACACTGAAGGGGAGTTGGCGAGGCCGTACGGCATCACCAAATACTCGTAGTGCCCCCTGGTGGTGATGAACGCAGTCTTCCATTCGTCCCCCTTGCGGATGCGTACAAGGTTGTACGCACTCCTGAGGTCGAGCTTGGTGAAGATCTTCGCCTTACTGACCTGCTCGAGGGACGGTTGGATGAGAGGTAGGGGGTAGGCGAACTTCACCGTGGCCTTATTTAGGGCCCGGTAATCGATGCAGGGGCGAAGCCTGCCGTCCTTTTTGCCCACGAAAAAGAAGCCGGACGCCACTGGGGAGGTGGACGGCCGGATGATGCCTAGACTGAGTGCCTCGTCAATGTAGTCCTCCATGGCCTTGGTTTCGGGTAATGTTAAGGGGTACACTCGGCTCTTGGGGAGTGGGGACCCCGGAAGGAGATCGATGGTGCAGTCCATGCTACGATGGGGGGGAAGACTAACCTGGGTCTTCTCGAACACATCAGCGTAGGAAGAGTACTCAGGAGGGATGGCGACAGGGGATCTCACTTCGGGGCTCTCTACGGAGGTGGAGGACACCGGAAGGGAAATACAGTGTGATAAACAGTGGTTGGTCCAGCGCAACAGCTCCCCCGTGTGCCAGGAAATGTGGGGGTCATGAAGCGCTAACCAGGGGTGGCCTAAAACCACAGGGTCTCTGGGTGAGTGCACTATAAAAAACTGGATGAGCTCCGTGTGAAACAAGCCCACTTGGAGGGACAATGGCATGGTCCGGATGGAAATGAGACCCGATCCGAGAGGTGCCCCATCTAGAGAGTTAACTTTGAGAAGTGGCACGACCGGACTGAGTGGGATGGATAGTTTCTGGACCAAGCCATCGTCTAAAAAATTTCCCGCTGCCCCAGAATCCACTAGGGCAGGGGTAGAAAAAGAGACATTGTTAAAACTCAACATTACTGGGAGGCAGACTTGTTTCTGGGTAACGTTGAGAAAGACAGATGTTCTCACCTGACTTTTGGAGAGGGAACGCCGGGGGCCGGCTGGGCATGAGTCCATTCGGTGACCCGGGGTGCCACAGTATAGGCATTGGCTCTGTGTCAACTGTCTAGCTCGTTCTGCCTGGGTTAGTGGAGTGCGACCAAGTTGCATGGGCTCGGATGTGGAAGAGCGTTCGGGAGTAACAAGTTTGGGCGGGTTGAGACCCGTAGAAGGCTCGTGGACGACAGAGGGGCTCCAACAAGCACGGTCCCGAAGCAGGTTATCCACAGTGATGGAGAGCTGAACATAGTCCTCCAGTGACAGCGATTCTCCTCGGCATGCCAATTCCATTTGGAGCCGGTCATTCAAACCCAGGCGGTAGACCGTCAACAAAGCGGGGTCGCTCCACCCGCTACCCGCGGCAAGGGTGCGGAAATCTAGTGTGTAGGCAGCGGCTGTGCGTGACGCCTGTTTTAAAAACACGAGGCGGCTGCATACATCTCTGCCAGCTGCAGGGTGATTAAAAACCACGGCAATCTGGTGACAAAACTGATCATACGACATCAAAAGGGGGCTGTCGGCGGTCCATAATGCAGTGGCCCATTGCCGTGCCTTGCCCGAGAGCAAGGAGATAACAATATGTACTCTCTCACTGTCAGTGCGCAAAAGGGGGTGGTATGTCATATAAACAGTGCATTGCATTAAAAACCCCTGACAAGCTTCCGACGAACCGTCAAACCGCTCGGGGGGTTGAAAGCTCGCGGCGCTGGGAAATGCGGTGGGAACATCAACGGGCACAGGGACAGACACAGGAGGAACTGGTAAAAACTGATCGGAAATAGTACGTACCGTATGCAGTATTTCTTGTATTTGCTGTCCCTGAGCCGTGAGTGCCTGGTCGTGTTTCCCAACCGTAGATCCTTGGGCAGAAAGCGCCGTGCAAATCCGCTCTAGCGAGCTGCGGAAATCCTCCGTGGCTTCCATTGTGACTGTCTTCTGTAGGGTTGGTTATTCTGTAACCCGCATAAGAAGAGACAGTCACAATGTAAAAGAAAACTGCTTTTATTTAAAGAGCAGGCAAAAGTAGAAAAGGGCAAATCCAGAGAAGAGTAGTAATGGGGAGTGACAGGTCGAAGCCGGGGAATCAGGATATGGCAAAGGGGCGAATCTACAGAAGAGTGGTCGAGGAAAGCGTAAGGTCGAAGCCGGGGAAATCAGAATCAGTATAACGGGTAAGTAGAATAAGACAAGCTAGTTGAATAGACAGGGGAGCTAGGGGAACACTAGAGCTGGCAAAGCGAAGGGGTAAACTAAACAATAACCAACAAGAGTGAAACGAAAGGGTTGTGATATATATAGGGGAAAAAATGAGCAGTGCAGGTGAAACGAATAACCTAGTGATTGGGACGAGTGCGGGTGAAACTAATACTCTGGTGATTGGGAGCGAGCGTGAGAGCCCGAGGGGGGTGATTGGGAGCGAGCGTGTGAGCTCGAGGAAGCGGAGCGAACTAGAGGAGCGGGGTTCGTTACAATCACAATATTTCGAATTGTGACGTGTATCACAATAAGTATCGTAAGGTGGCTGTTGGTACCCCGTCGTAATATGCAAGAATATTGTAAAACAGTTAAAGGATGGGCAAGGAGGAGGCGAGAACCGGCTTGTCAATGTAAATAATAATTTAATAAGAAACTTAAAACACAACATAAACAAACACACATGCGGACATGCCCGTAATTCTCTCTCTCGAGGCTCTCTTGCTGCTGCTCTTTATGCCGCTCTCCTCATGCTACTGCAATTAGACACAGGTGTTAGACATAATTTAGCTCAGGTGTGAGCACCCTTACCGCTTTTCTCTCCCGGACGGGCGCTTGACCACACCCCCGCTGCCACAAATATATAAAGAGAGAGAGGGAAAAGAGAGAAAAACTAAATGAATGTTATCAATTAGCTTTTGTTTGTCTGGGAGCAATTTTTATATTTCATTCAGTGCTCTGCCCAGAGGCGGAATCTATTTCTATGTTTTTCTTCATTTTGGGTCACCGAGCGCCTCATCTGGATTGCTTCAAATCTGCCAAGCATGATGCAAACTTTTTTCCCCCTACCGTCATCATCATCACTGTCTGCCTCGGGCTTCTTTATCCTCCATCTCTTCTTTTGTTGGCTTTCCATCATCTTCACCGTCCAAAGGCTCAGGACGCTTTGTTTTATTTATTAGGAGGTGACGAACATTTAGATCAGCTCATGTTTAAGGAGGAGTAATGATATAATAATGATAATGACAAACGCTTGACATTATTAATGGTTAAAAAATAAATAAAGCAAAACATCTGCATCGCACACTATCAAGCAATTGTATCATCAAAGGGCTCAACAGTAATTGGCTAGACAGCCCAGGGCCAGTGTGAGAGTTTTGGGCAGGGTTGATGGAAAGGTCACTTGCCCGATTGGGTCAGTGCTGCATAGTCACAACGTCTTAAGCCCCATTCACACCGTCAACAGCATTGTTGCTTGGTGTCGCTAGACTCTGCAATTTGTGTCTCAAGTGTGCGTTCCTACTGCTGCTGCCGCTGTAATGTTATTTGTAGACTGCACAACTGGCCATAGTAGCTTTTGAAAATGCTAATTAGATTATATTCTAAAAGAGTTCTCATGCCACTAAAAATGAACATTTTCCAAGGAAGAGCATTTTATATAATCTGCAGCAGTGCTTAATGAACCATATCATTAACCAAGACGAACATTATATCAAAATATATATATATATAAAAATCGAACTCACTCAGAATGACGACACTGTTTTCCATGCATAATTTTTTTAGCCCATATCCATGTACGTTGTTACAGACAAATGATATAGAAGAGTCAAATCGCTTTGAACCTTTTAACTTCTCGTCCATCTTGCCGGCATTTTTCTCCAGTATCTTCACTCATAGCAGACAGGTGACGTGAGCTCCACTGTCTTCACTCTCATTGGTAGTCACACGCAAATTCAGTTCATTTGCAACATTCTCAACTTGTCGCTTGTCACAGCGATTTATGTTGCCTGAAGTTTGCTGTGCTCTTATTGGAAGTGAATGGGATTGTGTTGCACAATGCCGCTGGTGGTGTAAACGGGGCTTTTCCTTTGAGGATCAAGCAGCCTACATGTGTTTTTATGTTTTGCAAAATAAAAAGGTTTTAATGTGTAATATATATATATATATATATATATATAAAATCTTGCTAAAAATTAAATTTAGCTTTTTTGGTGATGGGGCAGATAAAAATGAACTAATGGCTAATCATCCTTTTTGTTGTGCCATAAAGAGGTCATGTCATGCAATCTTTTATTTGAAAATTTTCCAATTTGTTTAATCTTCTAATGTTAGTTACATTGTTTTTACTTAAATAGTTTTTAGGAAAGGTCATAGACAAATGCAAAATATAATATGGGATGGTGGTGGCGTAGTGGCTAAAGCACATAACTGTTAATCAGAAGATCGTTGGTTCGAACCCCATGGTCACCACCATTGTGTCCTTGAGCAAGGCACTTAACCAGGTTGCTCCGGGGGGATTGTCCCTGTAATAAGTGCACTGTAAGTCGCTTTGGATAAAAGCGTCTGCCAAATGCATGAATGTAAATGTAAATATTACTTGCGAGTATCTTTTTTTTCATCCTTCTGAATGTTGGACACCTTGGGTCGTTCCTCAATGCCAAACTCAGATTTGGAAGACTGTGACTGTTTTATACTCACAGTAGCAGATGTGTTTGAGCCTCCATCAGTCTCTGATGTTTTTGTTGGGTTTTTCATCAACCTTTTCTAAATTTTACACAGGAAGAATGTTTTGCTTGATTTTGTATGCTTTAATGACAGGCAGTTAAAAACACTGAAGAATACTTTGAGCAGACTTGCCAAAAAAGTTCATTGGGTTTGCTTTGGAATGTGGTTTTGTTTTCAATGTTTCAACCTAAAGGTTCAAGGATCCAACTCCTTTTGATAAAAGACTTTCCATGAATTGCAGTTTTTCATGATTACAAGATATTACTGGATTTAAACACATTAAACTCATAAAGAGCAATTATTAGTAGAACCAAGCATAACTAGACAAATCTGTCTATAGCTATAAAAATGTTCATGACTTATAAATATTTCAATAATTTCCATGACTGATATGTCCTGGTTATACAAAACTGTAGGAACAATATAGGTACACACTTACTAGAGAGGATTCATCTTTCTGTTCTGCTTTAACTTCTTTGCTGGATTCTTGGCTTTTAGCAGTATTTTTGTTTGCAAAAATTCCCATGATGCCCACTGGCTGTTTCGCCAGTGGCGCAGATAGGATTTTTTAACTGGGGGGGACCAAGCTGTCAGCAAATGATTTAAACTCAATTCGTTATTTTGCGTAATTTGGGCTTTAACTAGTGCTCAAGTAGTTACTTTGCCTAATTTGGGCTAATGATTTGCACTAAAAAGCCATTGGGGATTCTTATTTGAAATCATGGATAAACAACAATGAACAAAAGGTAAACTAAGGCCTACCTGATCACCACTAGCAATGCATGATCAGACTGTTATTTGACTAGTATGCCAATCACCTACCAAAACTTCTCATACCATGATTTTTGGAATGTCAGTGTCCGGTCTTTCATCACTTGCTTTTGCAAAACTTTAGGGTCAGGTTGATTTGGCTTTGTATATGTCATTATCATGTCAACATCCTCTCCCTTTGTGTTGCCTCCTGTCCCTCCTTGTTGTTCTGTCCCTGCTTCTTCTGTCTGTAATTCTACTGTCTCTCCTTCCTCATGCTGTCTTTTTCTACTGTGGCTGCCCTCCTGCAGATCCTCACTTGACTGACTAGGGTCTGCCTCACTGTCATCAGAAATTGCCTGCAGGCCAGGAGGATAACATTTTAAATCTTATAATTTCAGTTAACCCTCTATACCTCTATAGAATTTCACAACAATGTGAAATACAACATATTCCTGAGAATTAATGGCTAAAACTGCTATTTCAAATGTCTAAGAATAACTAAAATTTAAGTGTTAATTACAAGTTTTTGCAATTTATAGATTAGAAATATCTTTCAAATGATGTATGACATATTAAGAAATGTTTTTCATAGCCCATAATTTAAGAATCTATATCCTCCGTTGCTCTGTACAATAAAAAAAAAACATGATTTCCTATAAGAGGATGTCAAAAGTTTATGTAGGCCTTTATTTGTTGTTTGCATAAACCTTGCACCACACAAATGTACCTATTATAATTATTTTTATAGTGGCTTACACACGACAGTGAACATACCTCAGTCAATTTATACAGTACAATGGGTTAAATGATAAGATAAAATATTATTTCCTGACGACGATAAATTGTTTGATTTATCCAACCATTCTTTTTATGTTCATTCATTATTTGCCTCTGTCCACTCACCTAAATGCATAGTTATGGTCTCCACATTTTGCTGTGTTTGATAAGTGCAAACGACTCGGTTACTAGCGTAACCTCGGCTCCCTGAGAGGAGGGAACGAGTATTGCGTAAGTAGCTTACGCTATGGGAAAACTCCGTTTCTCGAGAAATATTGAAATCTTTATGTAAAACGCATTGCAGCTGCACAGCAGACAGCGATGAGCGAGGCAGCTCGGTCATTGGCTGTGCCGCGGCAACTGCTCGAACCAATGACGGGCGACTCTGAACGCGCGACCAATGGGCACGCGCCTGCGTTCATGCGCTCAGAGCCTGCCGAAATTAGCATAGGCAGGCTATATAATGGGCACCCGTCATGCGAAGTTCCTTTAGGTTCAATCGACTGAAGCGAACTGAACAAGTACAAGCACGGCAGCTTACGCCAATACTCGTTCCCTCCTCTCAGGGAACCGAGGTTACGCTAGTAACCGAGTCGTTCCCTATCGAGAGGTCTCTCCTATTAGCGTAAGTAGCTTACGCTATGGGAACACCATGTAAAACGCCGTGCGTGCTGACTTCGCTCTATAAAACCAGAGGCAGGTGCCTGAGCTTTAAAGCAAAGTGATTATTCCCGAGCGGCCAACGGCGAGCTATATACTGGGATATTACAGTGCGTCCTTGCCCAAGGCGAGCTCTTTGTACAAACACAAGCACACATCTTATGTACTGAGCTTTTTATGTACTGGTACGCATAATAAATCCTCTAAGTCGGTCAGAGACGGACCTTATAAGGGAGGAGGTGATGCCCAGCATACACACACTCTATTCCATTCTATAGTCAGGCTGATAGAATGTTGGAATGCAATGAGGGGACCTGTAGGTTATAAAACCTGATAAATGTCGAGGCGAGGCCCAGCCTGCTGCCGCTGAAATATCTTCAATGGGTATCCCACTCGACCACGCCCACGAGGAGGCCATGCTCCTCATAGAGTGAGCTCTGATGCCTAAGGGGCATTGAAGGCCCTTGGCTTCACAAGCCAGCGCTATAGCATCCACTATCCAGTCGCGATATTCTTTGCTTTGAGACAGCGAGACCCTTAGTTCGGCGCCAAAGCATCACGAATAATTGTTCCGTCTGTCTGAACAGGGCAGAGCGTTCCAAATATACTCTGAGCGCCCTGACCGGGCAGAGTAAATTTGCGTCGCCTTAGTCTGCTGGGGACGATAAGCTGCCAGAGATATCACCTGTGCTCTGAAGGGTGTAGAGAGCACTTTAGGAATATACCCGTGCTTTGGCCTAAGGACAACTCTGCAGTCGTTAGGTCCAAATTCCAGGCAAGCAGCACTTGATGACAGCGCGTGCAGGTTGCCCTGCTCTGAAGGGTGTAGAGAGCACTTTAGGAATATACCCGTGCTTTGGCCTAAGGACAACTCTGCAGTCGTTAGGTCCAAATTCCAGGCAAGCAGCGCTTGATGACAGCGCGTGCAGGTCGCCCACTCTTTTAACTGAAGCGAGCGCCAGCAAGAGCGCGGTTTTGAGCGAGAGCTGCTTAAGGTGCACGGTTCGGAGAGGTTCGAACGGGGCACCCTTGAGTGCGTCCAGGACCGTGGCCAGGTCCCAGATCGGCACCGAAGGTGGGCGAGGAGGGTTCATCCTCCTAAGCGCCTCTTAGGAAGCGAGCGATCAGATCGTTTTCCCTAATGAATGTCCTTTATCAGGATTGTGTGACACCGCTATGGCAGCCACATAGACTTTGGCGTGGAGGGTGTGCGGCCCGCCTCCAGCAGCTCCTGCAAAAAGGCGAGTACACTTGGTATCTCGCGCGTTTTGGGGTTCAAACTCTTGGTATCACACCAGTCACTGAACACTTTCCACTTTCGGGCATACAAGCGCCTCGTAGAGGCTCGTGCCTCAGTAATGGTTCTCAAAACTCCACTGGGGAGGTTCTCGGGAACCCGTTGAGGGGCCATGCATGGAGGGCCCACAGATCGGGGCGGGGATGAAGAATCATCCCGCTGGCCTGTCCGAGGAGGTCTTGCCTCAGCGGAATCGGCCATGGGGCAGATTGCATCATCTGTATCAGTTCTGGAAACCACGTCTGGTTTTTCCAGAGTGGGGCTACCAGGAGCACTGCACATTTCACCTCCCTGATCCGACTGATGACCTGAGGTAGCATCGCGATCGGGGGAAAAGCATACAAGGGGCGGCTCGGCCAAACTTGGGCGATCGCGTCCGTACTCTTTGAGAAGAAGAGAGGGCAGTGCGCATTTTCCTTGGAGGCGAAGAGGTCGACCTCTGCCTCGCCAAAGGTTTGCCATAACCACTGAAAGTCAGAGGGTGGAGAGACCATTCTCCTGGGAGAACCTTGTCTCTGGATAGCATGTCCGCTCCCTGGTTCAGGACACCTGGCACGTGCGCTGCCCTTAGCGAGTGCAGGTGGTGTTGTGACCATAGGATGAGCTCCCTGGCCATAGAGTGCAGGGAGCTCGACCTGAGTCCACCTTGGCGATTTATATACGAAACTACCGTTATGTTGTCCGTTCGGACCAGGACGTGTTCGTTTTTTAGGTACGGAAGCAGGGCTCTGAGAGCCAAGGCGACCGCTTTCATTTCCAGACAGTTTATGTGTAGAGCTTTTCGGGTTTGACCAAAACCCGGAGACAGGCCTGGCCTCGTAAAGGGCCCCCCATCCTATTTTGGAGGCATCTGTCATGATAATTTTTCTCCACGTACTCACGCCCAGACTCACGCCGGTTTGATACCAGTTGATGGCTTTCCAGGGTGTCAGGGCTTTTATACAGCCGTGATTCGCTCTGATCAAAAAGTGGCCCGAGCGCCACGCGTGAGTGGGGACACGGCTCTTGAGCCAGCGCTGGAGAGGACGCATGTACAACAATCCTAGCTGGAGTACAGCTGATGCCGAGGCCATGAGACCGAGCATTCTTTGAAATCGTTTGACGGGGGCGTGCGCGCCTGTTCTGAACGATGTTGCAAGGCGTCGAATAGAGAGCGCGCGCTCTGATGAGAGGCACGCTGACATCTGCACTGAGTCTAGCACTATTCCCAGAAAAGAGATATTCTGGCTGGGGGATAGCACGCTCTTTGCAAAATTGATTCTCAGACCCAGGCATTCTAGATGGGTGATAATCCAAGATCTGTGCGCCATTAACTGGTCCTCTGATTGTGCTATGATTAGCCAATCATCGAGGTGATTAACCAATCCCCAGGGTGAACTTGCGTGAGGATATGTTTGGTTGTTAACATTCTGAACGAGCGAATCATTAAAGCTTTGTTCAGATGTCTGAGATCCAGGATGGGGCGAAGGCCACCGTCCTATTTCGGGACGAGAAAATAGCGGCTGTAAAAACCCGCCTCGCTCAAAGAGGGAGGAACAGTTTCTATAGCGCCCTTCTCTATCAGTTTGAGCACCTCGGTGCGTAGAACATGTGACACATCTTTTCTCACTTTCGTCTCGACCACCGCTGAAAAGCGGGGTGGTCTGCGAGCGAACTGAAGTGAGTATCCGTGTTTTATTATGTTCAAAACCCATTTCGGCATGTCGGGGATTTTTTGTTTGACGGGGGCGTGCGTGCCCGTTCTGAACGATGTTGCAAGGCATCGAATAGAGAGCGCGCGCTCTGATGAGAGGCGCGCTGTCATCTGCACTGAGTCTAGCACTATTCCCAGAAAAGAGATATTCTGGCTGGGGGATAGCACGCTCTTTGCAAAATTGATTCTCAGACCAAGGCATTCTAGATGGGTGATAATCCAAGATCTGTGCGCCATTAACTGGTCCTCTGATTGTGCTATGATTAGCCAATCATCGAGGTAATTCAGTATTCCCACTCCCCGCTGTCTCAGGGGGGAAAGTGCCGCATCCATACATTTCGTGAATGTACGGGGGGCCAATGATAGGCCGAATGGTAGTACTGTGTACTGGTATGACTGTCCCTCGAGCCGAATCTCAGAAAGGGCCTGTGATGAGGCGCTATCGAATGTGAAAGTAAGCGTCTTTCAAATCCACTGATAGAAACCAATCCCCAGGGTGAACTTGCGTGAGGATATGTTTGGTTGTTAACATTCTGAGCGAGCCGAATCATTAAAGCTTTGTTCAGATGTCTGAGATCCAGGATGGGGCGAAGGCCACCGTCCTATTTCGGGACGAGAAAATAGCGGCTGTAAAACCCGCCTCGCTCAAAGAGGGAGGAACAGTTTCTATAAGCCCTTCTCTATCAGTTTGAGCACCTCGGTGCGTAGAACATGTGACACATCTTTTCTCACTTTCGTCTCGACCACCGCTGAAAAGCGGGGTGGTCTGCGAGCGAACTGAAGTGAGTATCCGTGTTTTATTATGTTCAAAACCCATTTCGGCATGTCAGGGATTTTTTCCCAGGCTTCTGCTCGCACAGATATGGGCTGAATGCTGGCTGGGGGCGTGTCGCAGTGACGTATGGGCCCCAACGGCAAATCGCTTTGTGCTAACACAGAGTCTACGGCTCTCAGAGGCGCAGGTGCTCGCTGAGCAGCCGTATTGAGTGCCGAGTGCAGGGGTGCGTGTGAGAGTACAGGCACATGCGCTATCTCCGAGATGCTCACAGCATGAGTCGGAGAGATGCTTGAAACTGTATGAACAGTGTTTTGGGGTGGGGGTACATACATCATAATAGCCACGCACGCAACATACATAAAGCTTTCCGCATTTAGCGGGGAGTTTCTTTGCTCGCGCATTGCATCTGTGATGCTTGCGGCATGAAATAGAGAGCTGTTTGAAACTGTATGGGTAGCTGTGTGTAGGGGTGCGTGCAGTACAGCAGGCACGTGCGCTACACTTATAGTATTTCCCGTTTTTACTGGGGAAGTGTTTATAACTGTGGGAACAGTGCTTGTGTGTAGTGGTGCATACATGACAATAGGCACACGATCTACATTTTTGGGACATCCAGCCTGAACTGGGGAGGTATTTGGCACTGTTTGGACAGTATTGATATGTGGGAATGCGCACTTTAGTGTGGACATGTGAACCCTTAGTGACACAGGCAGAAAATGACTCTTTTCGTGATTTCTGTGTGTCGCCGTAAAAACGGCGTTTGATTGCAGGTGAGTGAGTTTTATGACTGGCCCACTGACTGCTGTATAGACATTTCCAGCCGCCTGTAAGGGGACTGGGTAATGTTTTAGATGTTTGAGAGAGAGCGGTCTGGCTTTTGCGAGACACGTACTCTCTCTTTTTCTTCCTGTTGCTAGGAAGACTTACGAGGCTCCGTGTTCAGAGTGATTCTGGGCCGAGGACCTCGTTGCTCGTGCGGCTTTCTTCGGCCAGCGGAACGCGAGTGGCGTCGAGCATCCTTTTCAGGTCTGCTCTTTGGCTGGGAGACGGGCGGCTCTGCCCTGGCTCGCTGCTGCTGCTGGGGCGGATTCTGAGACGAGCTGAAGCGCTTGGGCAGGAAGTGATGCATAGCTTGCGAATCCTTCCGAGCCTCAGTGAAGCGCTCAGTGAATTCTCTCACCGCCGGTCCGAACAGGCCACTTGGAGTGACAGGCGCATCAAGAAATGGTGCCTTATCCGCGTCCTTCATCTCCGTTAGCGTTAGCCACAGATGGCGCTCAAGGACGGTCAAATTAGCCATGGCCTGGCCGATGGATTGGGCGGTGGCCTTTGTGGCTTGCAGGGCTACGTCCGTAGCGCTGCGCAGGTCCTTGAAAGCCTCGGGTTCAGGTCCAGACTCGTCCATGGTGCGGAGGAGTTTGGCCTGAAAAACTTGTAGGACCGCCATCGAATGCAGCGCTGACGCAGCTTGGCCGGCGGCGGCGTATGCGCGACCGGCGAGAGCTGAGGTGGTTCTGCAGGGCTTCGAGGGGTGAGAAGCTCTGGACTTCCATCCAGCGGTGGAGGGTGGGCATAGATGGTTGGCCATGGTCTTCTCGAGGGGCGGAGTTGCCTCGTAGCCTCTTTCTCTCGCGCCGTCCACTGAGGAGAGCGAGGAAGAAAAAGAAGGCTTTAGGCGAGCAGAGTGCGGGGCTTTCCACGACTTTGTGAGCTCGTCGTGGACCTCAGGGAAGAAAGGAGAGGGTCTCTGTCGGGGGGCCTGCCGGCGCCCCTGCAGGAACCACTCTTCCAGCTGGCTGCGGGCGGGTTCTTCCGGGGAAGACCAGTCGAGCCCGAGGTCTTCCACGGCTTTTGACAGGATACGGACGATTTCCGAGTCCATGCTGGCCAGTCGTCGGATGCAGCGTCAAGAGAGAGGCTGTCATCCTTTCCATCGTCGTCCCCTGATGTGCCGAACGAGACGAGACCCACCGCTTTGTTGGAGGGGTGCAGGTCCGCTCTCGTGAAATGGACTGGCGGTGGGGAGATTTCTGGTAGCGGTGATGCACGCGGGGACTGGGCCGGCGTGACGTCACCGAAGTCGGCGTGCTCTGGCAGCCTCTGTGAGCGGCGCTTTTTCTCGAACGGAGGTGGCAGCACGGTGGAAGCCGGCTCGTTTGCGGTGAAAGCGGCAAAGCGAGCGCCGCTCGGCGAGGCCCAAGAGTCGCGTTCGGGGCATCCGCCCTGAATGAGTGCAGCTTCTGCGTGGTCCAGACCCAGGCAGCGAGTGCAGATGATGTGCCGATCTCCGTCGTGAAGAGGGCCTCTGCACGAGGCGCAGGCTGAAGGCATTTGAAACAACGCCTTGGAAAATTACTCTTTTACTTTTAAAAGCGTCGCGAGGCGGCGCTTGCAGTAAAGGATATGCGATCGCGCGCCGGATGGCGTAGCAGAAGGCTTCGCAGGCGGCTGAAGGCGCCGGCGTCCTCTTAGCAGTCCCACTGTAAGCTTGTCAACGGCGCGAAAGACTCCAACAATCCGGAGGATCCAGCGAAGAGAAGGTCTTCGCTGAAGGAGATTAAATCTAAAGGAACTTCGCATGACGGGTGCCCATTATATAGCCTGCCTATGCTAATTTCGGCAGGCTCTGGTAGCGCTGACGCAGCGTAGCGCCCATTGGTCGCGCGTTCAGAGTCGCCCCGTCATTGGTTCGAGCAGTTGCCGCGGCACAGCCAATGACCGAGCTGCCTCGCTCATCGCTGTCTGCTGTGCAGCTGCAATGCATTTTACATAAAGACTTCAATATTTCTCGAGAAACGGAGTTTTCCCATAGCGTAAGCTACTTACGCAATAGGAGAGACCTCTCGATAGGGAAAGCCTTTTTGCCATTGTTGTCAGACTAGCTATTCCCCTTAACAAATCTAATCTGCCACATCTGGGAAAGTCAACAGCCATAGGATACTTACATTGTTTGGTTTTTGAAAAAACGAGGTGATTGTTTTTTGTTTCTTCATTGCCTTTGTGGCATTTACAGTCGATTTTTCTCAGTTCAGAAAATCAACGACTCAGCTCAGTCATAGATGGTATATGATCACTATGGTTACCGGTCCGCTCCTACAGGCACGATTGAGGCAGCTACCTCCTCATAGGACCCCGGCAACGTCACTCAGGAGTCGTAGCACACACACACACACAGACAGAGTGTATAATAAATAAATTTTACCCTGCGAAATATTTTATGATTAAATATAAAAGTAATATTGACACAAGATGCTCATTTTGCCAAGTTCACACTGAAACTGTTTATCATTTATTTTGGTCCTGTTTCTATACTAAACGACTATGGGAGAATATTGAAACTTTTATTAAAGACAATACTCAGCAAGATATATCAGTAACTTTTAAATACATTATTTTTGGATACTTTGATTCTGATCCCATTAAAAAAAAAACCTGCTTTGTAACTAATTTAATTTTTTTTATTGTCAAATTTTATATCCATAAATGTAAATTCACAAACAACAAACCAATCTTTATTGTTTTTTTGAAAGAGTTTGAAATGTACCTTAACACCATCTCGTCCTAAGTAAATAAGAAGGCGTTAAAAACATTTTAATTTGTAATGACCTTAATTTATTTAGGCCTGCTCTAAGTGATGTATAACATATCTCACCCTCTTGACTTTTTTTTTTTTTTGTTTGTTTGTTTTTGTATCTTCTATTTTTCATTTATTGTTATTTTCTTCTTTGTTTTAGATGACACTGTACATATTGTTGTTATATTTGTACAGTTTTAATTACAATTTTGTTACAGAAGTGTATATTATGATTGTTATCTTTGTATTGTTTGTATGCATAAATAAAAAAAAATAAATAAATAAATAAACACAGACAGAGTGTAAACGTCGGTGGCATGATGGTATCGTGTGTTTATTGACAACAGAACAGCATGTAGTGAGAATGTGGGTACAAAGTAATGGTGACCGCCGACCGGTGTAGATTATTATTGTGTGTCAGCCTGCGTCTGTCCCGACCCGATTCTGAAGCAGCGGCGGGCCGTAATCCTCTGTTTTTTTTTTTATTTTATTTTTTTTTATTATTATTGACAAATAATTCAAATGACAGAATTCAGCATACACCAAGAATGCTTCACATGACAAATATCACATATTCTGAAACAATTTAAACAAAACAAAAAGGAACAACAACAAGAGAGAAAAAAAAAGAAAAAAAAAAGTAAATATTTCTTCCTTTTTCCTTTTGACAAGTTCAATGTTCATAGAATTTGGTAAACATATTGGGGGCATTAATTACAATTTAAAGAATACCTCCATAAAGTTTAACAACATTTCATTCTTTTTATTTTTAATTAATTTTAATGACTTCCTCAATGATTCAATCTCTATCAAGAATAGGCTACATTTAGGTATGCATTTTGCTAATTTTTGTTTATGGATATAATATTTACCATGCAAAATGTACAAATTCACCACATATTCATACAATTTGCTTCTGTGTGTGTAAGAACATATAACATCTTTTAGAGATAATTTATAATTCACTTTTCTTGGGGCAAAAAGAAAATGACTAACATCAGACCAAAATTTTTGAGATAAATCACATTTATAAAACAAATGAGCCAAGTCTTCCTCATTTACATTACAAAAAGAACATTTGTTGTCAATGTCGTAATCCTCTGTTTTACCAACACATTCTCACACCCAACTCGTCACATATGGACGCTTCGCCAGGACCCCTTGGCGTCACTTATTGACGCACTGGGTATACCTTTGCCGTCATTTTTCAACGTGCAGGGTAGTCCGATAGACTTCTATATTGTTAAACTCACCGATGAATGCGGTTAAACTCACCAATGAATGCGGTTGCCTATGAACGCGCTAAACCTGAGAGGGCACTTTGATATCAGATTGTGAGGGTTTTTAAACATAAAAAAACAGTTGGAGGGCCAGATAAAGATGATCTGGGGGCCACCATTATACTAGCCCTGGCATAGATCATTTATTGTAGCCTATTCCTTTTTATTTTTATTTATTGCAGTCTCGACTCTCAACCCATTCGCAGCCCAAGACGTCAAATTTCAACGCTACAGGCTCCGGTTCTATCGGACTACCCTGCACGTTGAAAAATGACGCCAAAGGTATACCCAGTGCGTCAATAAGTGACGCCAAGGGGTCCTCGCCACGCGTCCATATGTGACGAGTTGGGTGTGACAATGTGTTGCGATTTTTGTCGCCTTTCGTAGGGATAGTGAGGGCGGCGGACGAATCGGGTCACTATCAATCTGGGGGGGTCATGTCCCCCCCGTCCCTAGTGCCATCTGCGCCCTTGTGTTTCGCACTTGGTTTGGAGCTCGCAGAAGTGTTTTCATTTAAGCCAGGTTTACTGATCACCTTTTGGGCTGGCATGTTCAAAGCCATCATCTCATCTTTCTGGAGCTGTGCAGATGACATTAGCTCTGCTGCAGCACAGCGTTTAGCACTATACCTGAGGGAAAGAGGGGAAAAAAGGGTTTGATTCATGCATTCACAGAATAATGATTTTTTTGTCGCACTTTGTGGAGATAAATTATTGCAGTTCTTTAGGTTCTCCTTAACATCACCATAATCTGTACTGTAGAGTTGAGCACTATCCTTGAGCTCTGCTCACTGCATGCTGTACACATGTACACTGATGGTCGCATCCATCTTAGCTTTAACAGCTGTTTAAAAAGGAGTCACATCATTAAGTGAGATCAGAGAAACCTGACAGAAGCTGCAAACACAGGAGACCAATGAAGCCACACAGGGAAGTTGTCACATTTTTACTGTGCAGTGTTTTATTGTTTTTTAAGTTTTATAAATGCATACAAGTTCATCTTTAAAATATTTGCTGGCCATAATGATGACTTGATACTTGTATATGCTACCTTTACATTTGTGTTGCTTCATAAATAGTTTTTATTCAGTTATTTTACCAATTAAACTTTGACATAGGCTGTTGAAAGGCAGGTTCAACATTGTAACAATGTGTGACATTATCCCCCAATATTGGGCCACTTTACCTGTATCTTTATTTTCTAGGTAACAATTTTGAAACTATTTAATAGCTTTTTTGTAGCTAAAAATGTGTTTGTATACAGAAAGTGACTTTCAAAAGAAACCTGACAAATGTTTGGTAAAAGTGTGACAACTAGCCTCAGTATCCCAAACATTCATTAAAAACATCTTATTTCTCCAAACCAAGATTTCATACATAGTAGTCTTACCCTCAAGCTTGTCCTCATGTACTACTGACACTTTATGGCACTAAAAAGGAAAACCTTCAATGGCAGTTAATGACCTTAAAGGGATAATTCACCCAAAAAATGAAAATTCTCATTATTTACTCACCCTCATGCCATCCCAGATATGTAAGTCCTTCTTTCTTCTGCTGTGCACTAAGATTTTTAGAAGGATCTCACAGCTCTGTGGGTCCTTAAACTCTGAGGAGTTCCTCGTCCTCCCTGACCTTGCACAGCACCTGTGCAAGTGAGGTCACTGGGGAAAACACGTACTTGCGCAGTCCCCGGGGCCAGCTGTGTGCCAGCGCGTCTATCCTGAGGGAAGCCTCCGTTAGGGAGTACCAGAGCGGGCAGTGGGAGGTCTCTTTTGAAGAAAACAGGTCTACCTGTGCTTTGCCAAACCGCTCCCAAATCAGCTGGACCGCCTGGGGGTGGAGACTCCACTCTCCGCTGAGTGTGCCCTGTCGCGATAGCGCTTCTGCTGCCGTGTTGAGGTTGCCTGGGATATGAGTGGTGAGCAACGAACTGAGTCGCTGCTGGCTCCAAAGGAGGAGATGGCGGGCGAGTTGTGACGTGATGGGAGTGCACACTGCCTTGACGATTTATGTACGCTATCCTGGTGGTGCTGTCTGAGCGAATCAAGACGTGCTTGCCCCGAAGTAGTGGGAGAAACCTCCGCAGGGCAAGAATTTACAGCAATTCCAGGCAGGTGATGTGCCAATCCAGCCAGAGCCCCTTCCAGGAGCCGGCGGCTGGGTGCCAATTGCACCCTGTTTGGCGATGTCTGTGGTGACCAGAACACGTCAGGACACCTGCTGTAGGGGGACTCCTGTTTGCAGAAAACAGAGGTCTGTCTAAAGGTTGGATGTCTAGCGGCAGAAAAAGGTGATGAACACACAGTATGTGCCGAGGCACCATGCCCATCTCGGGACTCGAGTCTGAAGCTAGTGCTGAAGCGGTCTCATATGCATCAACCCGAGTGGCGTGACCGCCGCTGAGGATGTCATATGCCCCAGAAGCATCCGGAACTAGCGCAATGGAACCGCTGTGCCTTGTATGAGCAAACTTAGGCAGTTCAGCACCGGCTGCGTGCGCTCGTTTGTGAGGCGCACTGTCATTGAGACTATGGTCTAACTCAGTACTGAGAAAAGAGATGCTCTAAACCGGGGAGAGCTTGCTCTTTTCCTCATTGACCTGAAGCCCTAGACAGCTGAGGTGCCCGAGCACCTGGTCCCTGTGGGCACACAGAGGAAGCTGAGAGTGAGCTAGAATCAGCAAGTCGTCGAGGAAGTTGAGTACGCGAATGCCCACTTCCCTTAGCGGGCCAAGGGCAGCCTCTGTGACCTTCGTGAAGATGCGAGGGACGAGCCGAAAGGGAGGACCTGGTACTACTATGTCGGGCCATCGGACGTGAGCCGTAAGAAGGGTCTGTGCCAAGGCAAAGTGAGATGTGAAAGTACGTATCCTTCAGGTCTGCCGCAGCGAACCAATCTAGATGCTGGACACACGTTAGAATAAGTTTCTGCATTCATCGCCTGCCGTGTCAGCCCAATCCCGTAGGAAGGAGGCACGGCGCGGGGGCTGAAGTGGCTTTCTCTCAGAGCATAGAAAGCCGTGACCACAACATGAGAATTGAGCACTGAGAACTGACCACTGAGAACATGAACCATTCATAAAACGCTGCCTGTGTGTGATCGCAGCCCAGGCACGCGAGACAGCTCTTATGAAAGTCAGAAGTGGAGATATATCTCCCACATACAGGAACTACACACAGGCGGAAAGACATATTTAAAAAGACAAGTCTTTAAAAAGATGTTCAACGCCAATGTGTATACTCTTTTAGAGAAAATATTATTAAGGAAAAGCTGTCGAAGCGCCAAGGGGAAAAGCTGCGCTTCCGTGCAAAGGAGGAGAAAGCCGCTGATATACGCCATAGATCCAACAGCACACGCTCTACAGAGGTTAGTGGAACAGTAGTGATCTCAGCTCGCTGATCGCACAACCGCTCGGCTCCGAAGAAGAAATCTGAATGAACAGATGCACGATTCCCTCCCTTTATACCCGTATGTCTGGGGGGAGGGACATGCAAATTCTGTCTGCCAAATTCTCATTCGCCTTTTCTTAAGTTCAGAGGTAACCAAGGCCTTCAAGAAAGTCGCTTCATTCAACACAGTTTCGTAGTGAGCGACAGATGGGGAATGTCAGTTTTGTGTCTAGCCATACCCCCAAATATCTTATCACATTAACTTGTTATAAGTGAGTGTTCCTCTACAGTTGAGACTGTTAGTCTTGACCCTTCTAGTCTGTCTTTTAGTTTCAGTCCTATCAAAGTCTCAGACGTAAATAAAGCCCTCAAGCATTTGGATACAACCAAATCTGGAGGCCCTGACAAACTGGATCCCTAATTTTTAAAGCTAGCAGGAAATTGTATTGCCGTGCCCTTAACTACTATTTTTAATCTGTGTTTGAATACAAATGTCATTCCTCTCATCTGGAAATCAGCCTTAGTGGTTCCCCTGCTAAAAGGTGGTGACCCTACCATCTTAAATAACTACAGACCAATCTCTAAACTGTCTGTCCTGGTCAAGATTCTAGAATCCCTTGTCAGTGATCAGTTAAAAACTATTTTTACAGTTATAGTGTGTTGTCTGACTTCCAATCTGGTTTTAGAAAAGGGCATATTACAACATCGGCAGCTCTTAAGGTTTTAAATGACTTTGTTGAATCCATGGATAATAAACAGCATTGTGCAGCCCTTTTTATTGACCTTTCAAAGGCATTTGATACAGTGGACCACATAGTGCTTAAACAGAGACTGTATAGGGCTGGGCTTTGTGAGAAAACTGTTGGCTGGTTTGACAATTACCTTACAGACAGAACTCCATGTGTGCAGGCAGAGGGTTGTACTTCTAGCTACCTACAAATAACAAAAGGCGTGCCCCAGGGGTCAGTCTTGGGGCCACTACTATTCATTCTTTATATAAATAACATTGATCATAACGTGTCTGATGTAAAATTTCATTTTTATGCTGATGACACTGTATTGTATTGCTCTGCACCCACCGCATACCTGGCCCTCTCCCAGTTACAACTAGCTTTTAACACGCTACAACAGAATCTTTATGATTTAAAACTGGTTTTTAACACAGATAAAACTAAAGTCATGCTTTTTTCAAATTCAAAATCTAAGTCAAATCTCCCGTCAATCCTTACTTCCCAGGGTATGAAAATTGAATGTGTTTCTAAGTACAGATATCTTGGTATTTTAATTGATGAATCTCTTTCTTGTAGCCTTCATATTCAGCAACTAGCAAAAAGATTAAAACTTAAATTAGGATTTTACTTTAGAATCAAATCCTGCCTTTCATTCAAATCTAGAAAGAGGCTGGTCGCTGCCACGTTTATGTCTGTACTTGACTATGGTGATGTTTTATATATGCATGCGTCATCTCAAAGTTTATATGCACTGGACACTGTATACCATGGATCTCTGAGGTTCATCACTGGTATGAAAGCCCTCACTCACCATTGTGAATTGTATGAACGTGTTGGATGGCCCTCACTATCAACACGGAGACTTCAACATTGGCTTATCTTCATCTACAAGGCTATTTTAGGTCTCCTCCCATCATACCTTCTGACCTATATCAGTATAAACAGTACCGGGACTTATAATCTTCGTTCCCAGGATCTTTTCCTGCTATCTGTCCCAAAGGTCAGAACTGAGCTAGGAAAAAAGGCTTTTAAGTTTGCGGCTCCCTCTGCTTGGAACAATTTGCAGAAATCCATGAAACTTACTGAGCTCGTCTCATTGGCTGCTTTTAAGAGGTTGTTGATTGACATGGAGGCAGCCACATCTGGCTGCAGATGTTTTACCTAATGTGTTTTTAGGATTGTGGCTGATTTTGAAAGATTTGCTGTGTCAGTTGTTTTATGTATCTAGTATGTTTGCAGTTTTTATGTTTGTATGTACTGTATATGTGGTATAGTACTGCTGCTTGTCTTGGCCAGGACACTCTTGTAAAAGAGATTTTTAATCTCAACGAGTCTCTTCCTGGTTAAATAAAGGTTTAATAATAAAAAATAAAAAAAATAAAAAAATAATAAATAAGGGTTTGCCATAAAGCTGCAATCTTACACTAGGACATTCTCTCTTTTTTGAAAAACAAATAACCTGTGATTTCGACACTGATAAATGAAGTCCCCATTTATCAGTCTATTTTTCCACCTCATTAATTGCACTCTGCATACTTTTAGCCACTTACAAAACATTCCTCCCTCTCTTCCACAGTGCTCCGTCATCCGCAAACAGAGACTTTTCAACTCCTGCACCAACCTGGGAAAATATTTCATTAATCATAACATTAAATTGGATGGGGCTACACACATTACCTTGAGGAGTATCATTTTTTATATAATATGTTTTGGAATACGATGATCCCACCCTGACTTGAATAGATATGTCAAAAAGGAAACTATGAAACCAATGAAACATTCTCCCTCCAATACCCGTTTTATCCAGTTTAATTAGAAGCCCCTCTTTCCATATCATATCATAGGCTTTCTCCACATCAAGAAATACCCCTACTAAAACCTCCTTGTTAACTTGAACCTTTCTGATGTCAGACTCTAGACATAAAACTGCATCCATAGTGTTCCGAACTTTCCGAAATCCACACTGGAAAGGAAAAAAGTATCCTTTGTTTCTAGCACATGATTTAAACTAAAAATAACCTTTCTCTCCATAATTTTGCACAGATTAGATGTTAAGGCAATGGGCCTATAACTAGACGCTACTGAATGGTCCTTTCCTGGTTTTTCAACTGGGATAATTATCCCATGTTTCCAATTAGTCGAATGTATCCCTTTTCCCAGATCTTATTAAAAAGGCATAACAATATGTATATCGATGTATCTGAAAAATGTTTTACCATTTCATAACACACATCATTCTTCAGAGGAGAAGTTTGCTAAGCTCCAATAACAGCACTTTTTAGCTTGAAAAAAAGTAAGCTCATTTATCTAATGAACTTCCTGAAGGTCCCCTATGAAATAATAAGTCTGGATTGTGTCTTAAACAACTCTCTCTATACTTTCTCATATTGACTGGAATATTATCACTACTATGCACTTTTACAAAAGCTTTGGCTCGAGCTTCAGCTTTTTCAATGTCCAAAACAGCTGGTTTATTTTCATTAATAATAACCGGAATGCTATTATTTCTTTGTATCCCATTCATCTTCTTGATCATACCGAACTGATTTCGGTTTCTTCCCCTATTCTTTCACAACACTGTGTCCAATCCTTTATTTTGCATCATTAATTACTTTCCTAACTATTGCTTGTTTCCTTTTGTACTCAATAAAGTCATCAAAGGTATATGTTTTCCTGACCTTTTTCAGTGATTTATTTCTAAGTTTTATTGCTTTGCTACACTCATCGTTCCACCAAGGAACTGCCTTCTTCCTACTACTTATTTTACCTTTATCAATTGCTTCCTCTTCTGCCTTACAAAGACTATTACTTAATACATTGTTTAGTTCTTCAACCTCCTCTACAGATTCTCCTATTTCTCTCATCATGATCTCACTAAGCTCTTTACATTTATCCTAGTCAGCTGACTTAAATTTCCATCAAGGCATTCTTTCCTCTACATTCACATCCAAATCAATTCCTATTTTGCAAGTAATTGGAAAATGATCACTACATATTAAAATGTTATCCAATGTACACACACACACACACACACACACACACACCTCCTTGCCAGGTTTCCAATAACAATGGTTAAATCTAAGGCAGACTTCCCTTTTGCTAAATCAACTCTTGTTGCCCTTCCGTCATTTACACAAACTAAATCACATCCATCTAACATACACTCACCTAAAGGATTATTAGGAACACCATACTAATACTGTGTTTGACCCCCTTTCGCCTTCAGAACTGCCTTAATTCTACGTGGCATTGATTCAACAAGGTGCTGAAAGAATTCTTTAGAAATGTTGGCCCATATTGATAGGATAGCATCTTGCAGTTGATGGAGATTTGTGGGATGCACATCCAGGGCATGAAGCTCCCGTTCCACCACATCCCAAATATGCTCTATTGGGTTGAGATCTGGTGACTGTGGGGGCCATTTTAGTACAGTGAACTCATTGTCATGTTCAAGAAACCAATTTGAAATGATTCGAGCTTTGTGACGGTGCATTATCCTGCTGGAAGTAGCCATCAGAGGATGGGTACATGGTGGCCATAAAGGGATGGACATGGTCAGAAACAATGCTCAGGTAGGCCGTGGCATTTAAACGATGCCCAATTGGCACTAAGGGGCCTAAAGTGTGCCAAGAAAACATCCCCCACACCATTACACCACCACCACCACCAGCCTGCACAGTGGTAACAAGGCATGATGGATCCATGTTCTCATTCTGTTTACGACAAATTCTGACTCTACCATCTGAATCTAGAGGTATATTAAAACAAACAACATCAAAAAGGAAAATAAATAAACAGTTTAAATAAAAATATCAAATTGTTTACATATTTCAATACACTTTACAGCTTTCTTGTTACTCAAATTGGAAATTGTTCTTAGGTATTGCTGAACCTTAAAAATGAAGCTAATGGTTTATAACCAAAATGCTTACATTTATGAATACTAAACTTTGCCAACAAAAGCAGAACATCAATCAAATAATATTCCTTATGAAGAGACGTGTCATAGCTAAAAATAATAATAATATATCTCTAACAATCTCGCAGAAATCAGACCAAAACAAGTCGAGTCGGGACAACTCTAAAATAAATGAATAAATGTTTCCTCCTGCAGACCACAAAATGTACAGAATATATCAACATCACAATTAAATCTATTTACAAGAAAATAATTAGTGAGGTAGTACTTATTTATAAGTTTGAAGGAAATTTCTTTGATTTTAACTGTGATTAGATATTTATGAGGTAATTTCCGAATTTTGCACCATCTCAGTCCAGCCACACCCTGCGTCAGACATGCATGTCGCGTCTCGGGTGTGTTGCATCATAAACATAAAATGTTTAGGTCACTGTGTCAAGTTAAATATAGTTTAATACTCAATCTTTAAACGCATCTTGAGATCCTTTGTGTGTTTTGAACGCAAGAACGCCTACAGAAGTGTTTTGTTCACTGTTTAAACTGCGCGTTGCTCATACTGCTGCAGTTTCACTTACTGCCCTCTGGAGTAAACAGGTGGTACTACAAGCATACATTTTTCAGGAATCTTCCTAATTATGGTCTGGGGGAAGTGCGATTTAAATGCGTAATTTTTTTTTCACGCGTTATTTTTGTAAAATGAATCGCACTGAATTAACGCGTTAAATCGACAGCCCTAATATACTGTATATATATATATATATATATATATATACACAGTATATTAGGGCTGTTTTTTTTTTTAGAGCATCAACTTGTTGTAATATAAAACTTTAAACTTTATTTTTATCCCTGATATTGAGAAATTAGTAACACATATTGATAAAATGGAAGAATATCCACACCTTTGCAAATATATAAAAAAAAATGTTTTAATTATTAGTTGTCTGATAAACCCAAAAAATAATAGCAAATTAATGTTGCATAACATTACATGTTACAATGCAACTTTTGCATTACAGAAACAGTTTGAGTTTGTTTGCTGCATTAACTTCTTTAAACCTAAACAACACAAAATTTGGCCAATTGTTCCCAGACTCGAATAAAACTGCATTTGTTAAATTTGAGGCAGTTAAGTAAAACTGCTAAAAAATATTAATACAGAGAGAACAAATAAGTTAGTGCTTAATTTGAATAATTAAAAAATGGTGCTTGCCAGTGTGACTCTTACAGAAGTGTGGGGTGGCAATAATAACTTGTTAACAGAAGATGGCACCAAATATTCATATTGATGTCATCTTTCTCAACTGTTATAATATCTTTGTTCATAAGATCACTTAAAAGTGTTCTGTATGAGAAGGCCTGTTTTGGGCTTTTTTGTCTTTAATGGCCTTAAAGATGTGACATATACGAAGTCAAATGTGAACCTTCAAACATATTATCCCCCAACTGCAAACATAAGTATTTCATGCTCTTATATACATACATATTTTTATCCCAGGCCTATCAAATCCAACATTAATACTACAGCTTAAAATTAAAAAAACTATTTAAATCACATTATGTATACAACATTATGCATTACGTAAACTAATCATTGTATTAATGCAGCACAGTAAAACTCATCTCAAAATAAAACTTCTATTTTCACTTGCACAATTGCCAGAAAGCTAAATAAATATCACTAAACAGCCCATGCACATCATTTTATTGTATGCCATGAACACATGAACTAAAAAAAAAACAAAAAACACACCAAATGTACACACTGTTATAAGAGTTATGAGACAAGCTTTTAATTCTTTTAATTTGGAAAACAAACAATATTTTTGCTATGACAGGACCTAATTTTAAACCATATATTATCAGATTAACAAATAGGGGGGATGGTCAGGGAAATAACAGACAAAAAATTATTTAATATGTGAGGTAATGGTTTTACTCTAAATTCAGTGTGGAGAGAATAAAAAAAGAGCACAAGCTATGTAGTTCAGAAAGGAAATCAAGTGTGGCATACAAGTGCTAAAGAACTTGTCTTGATTTAGTTTTGATTTTCTGCAAGCTAGAATTATTTTCAAATAGGAAATCAGTACAAAACTAACCAAAATAGTTATCAAAACAAACATTGACCCATTAAACAGACCTTGAAATATGTCTTGCTTGCATCCAAGATTCTGCAAGGTAAGGTTTCCACAGAAAAGTTTTTCTATCAGGAAGACTCGCAGACTTGAGTGAAATTTAAGATTACATTTATTTGATGAATATAAAACTTAAAAGTAATGTCTCTCTTTGGCGTAGGCCCCGTCTGGCGGTCCGAAGAAGTTATACTCAGAACCGTCATATCCTGCCAGAGATAGATGGCAGGGGCAAGGAGCCTACCCCCAAAAGAGAGAGAATGTAGAATTCTACCCCCAAAAGTGATGATCCGGTCAGGTACGAGCCAGGTCTTATTTAATTCTTGAGAAGAGGGGAGAAAAAAGAGATGTGAACACCTAGACTTGACATGAAATGCGCAACCTCTGGTAAGGTTGTGCAATACCTTTGCAATAGGAAAAGCGGTGCGTTTTTTTTTTTTTTTCTTCTCCACCTTGAGTTTGATTTTGTCCTTATGCTTTTTTTTTTTCTCTCCTCCTTGAGTTTGATTTTGTCCTTGTATGTTTTTTTCCCCTTCTCCATTTATTTGTCCTCGAATGTGATTTTGGGCACTCCTTCGAGGGACCCTGGTTTTGCAGAATCTTTGCCAAAGACGAACAACATGTATGCGGCCCTACGTTAGGCCGACATTGCTGTGCAGTATCTTTGTTGAAAGATAAACAACATTTGATTATGAAAACCCTGCGATGAGGGAAGAGTTGTTTGAGGTATCTTTGCCGAAAGGTAAACAACGTAGCATAAAGCCATGTGATTATGGCAACGTTGCGTGAAATCCCTTCGTTGAAAGAACATGTGATAATGAAACCCCTCCGACGAGGGAAGAGTTGTTTGAGGTATCTTTGTTGAAAGGTGAACAACATGCGTAACGCCATATGATTATGGCAACATTGTGTGAAATCCCTTCGTTGAAAGAAAACATAATTCGATGTGAAAACATTCAGACGAGGGAAGAGTTGTTTGATGGTTATATTTGCCGAAAGGTGAACAACATGCCTAGAGCCATACCATAATTGCAACATTGTGTGCAATACCTGTCGTAGAAAGATATTCCATGAGGCTCAAGCCCTCGAATGAGTTTAATGGTTATCTTTGCCAAGGTGAACAGCATACATATAGCCATACGATAATGGCAATGTTGTCGTGCAATACCCCGTTGAAAGATATCCCGTTATAGTGTGAGCTTTCCATCGAGGGCGGCTGGCTTGTGCAATACCTTTGCAAAGGAACCATGCTTGAGATTATGGAAGCCCTAGTGAGGAGGGTAGACAAGCCATCAGACTCCTCAATACTCAGAGACTGGTTTGACACACACGTGTCCTGAGTTGCACTTTAATTACTGTCACTTTATAACTGTCTGCTACCTCAATAACTGCTATGTGCATAGAACATTATCTCATAGTATGTTATGTTTACATTTTTAGAAACTGTCATCTTTTTGCACTACTGAGTACTGGTCGGCGCTGCACTGTCTATTGTCCTGTTCATTGTCAGAAATTTGTTGTACTGTCCTGTACTTTTTGCACATGTTTGCACGTGCACTTTATATAGGTATATATAGGTAGTTTATATAGGTATTTTATTTCGTTGTGTAGTCTCATGTGGTCCTATGTTGGTCCTTTGTTGTTTTTATGTAGCACCATGGTCCTGGAGGAACGTTGTCTCGTTTTGCTGTGTACTGTACTAACTGTATATGGTTGAAACGACAATAAAAACCACTTGACTTGACTTGACTTGACATAGATATGTGCTATCCTTGCTAACAGTGGGCGTGCTTTAATTGAATCATTGCGTAGGGAAGGATGTGCTGGGAGAGAGCCACCTACCACCACCAGATGGAGAGTTGAGCTTGTTTGATTTGGGTTAGGTTGACTATATTTCAGGTAGGTTTAGGAAGACCAGTGGCTGAGCATCTTGACAGTGGATTCCATTGTACCTCGAAGAGAGCCAGTAGAAACTACTCTGATGCAAAAGGAATACCCCGAGAAGATGTGAAGGGAGAGACCATAATGTTTTAACCAGTGGTGCTACATGGGAGCTAGGGATGGAGTGAAGAATAAGGAACAAAATTTGAGATGTCTGGTGTTAAAGCAAAAGGAAATGAACACGCACACTTGGAGATCAGAACGGAAAATAGAGTACTGCGTGATTGGCAGGAGGAGGAATAATGGGCCCAGGTGGAGTAGTAGGAAGTTTGGACCGGGCAAGTCCTTCCTGCATGAGAGTTGGAGGGGAATTTAAATGGGGTAGTAAGGAGGGGCTTAATCCAGCAGGAGAGGAGGTCTGAGACGGGTGGCAAGGATAATGTATTTCTTTTTTTTCCCTGTGGAACTCGAAGCAAAGGAGGGAGTCAGAGATTACACTGAAAAACCCTGGAATGTGTCTGGCTGAGATAATGAAGTTGCAGGAAATGCTCTGCCATGTCAGACGTCTCATAAGAAACATGATGGTTCGAGGAGGACCTGCCTTTATCGATTATAGTGATGACTGGGGAACTGTCGCATAACTACATCTATCAAAAGGAACCCCATATAATGCTGGCCGTGATGATGGGATACATTTCAAAGAGAGCGGATGGAGCAGAGAAGAAGGGGCTCCTAGCCGACCGCCTGGAGCGGTAAGGGCCGCTGCCAGGGGCGGAGGAGACCCCTTCTGTTCCCCGAGAACGCGGCGGGGTGTTCCGTCCACCAGGGGCTGGAGGACTGCCTCGGATCCGCCCGGAGAGGCGCGGCTGTTGTCCGATAGAGGGTGGAGGAGTGGCCGAGGAACAAGCTGCGGCATATCGGAGAACTGGCGAGTAAGAGTTTTTTTTTTTTCTTCATCTCTCTCTCCTCTCTCTCTCTCTCACTGTTGCTCTGCGTTGGCCTTTTCCCTGTTTTAAATTTTTTAGTTTTAATTATTTCTGTTTCCCTCCCCTTGTCCCCTCCCTCGTCCAGGTAGATGGGGATGACCTGCTGGCAGACAGCGCAGAAGGCGCGCCCTCCCCCAGGGAAAGAGGGGGGGATGTACGTCAGGCCGGGGGTCCCCAGCCTGAGAGAACGAGGGAGGAATGTGGCAGGGCGGAGGGCGAGTCCGGGTCGTGATCATACACCCCCGGTCCCGTATTGGGCTAATCAAGCTGCTGAGGTTTAAAGGTCGACTGCAGAGTATCGTGCGGGAGAGAGAGATCGTTAGCGGACATGTCCGTCATGTGTGTGTTTGTGTTGTCTTTTAAGTTTATCATTAAACCTATTATTTATATTGAAAAGCCGGTTCTCGCCTCCTCCTTTCCATTGAATACCTTTACATTGTGCAAATCATTTTACACTGGGCTGCTTTGTGAATGAGTTTCAAAAATTGATTCTCAAGCATGGATCAGTACCAACTGTTCGGGTTCCAGATTTACATTCTGAAGATGTATCACACTTTATATTTTGTGAATGTTTGCAAATTGTCTTTCCGAATGTGCTTGATAGCTGATTCCACGGCTAATGCAGATAAAGTTACCATCTCTGATTGTATTCACGGAGACCAGATATACATAGATACGCATACATATATATAAATAAATATATATATATATATATATATATATATATATATATATATATATATATATATTTATTTATTTATTCATACAGATATGGCTGAACTCCAGTATTTATGCTGTCAGTCATATTGGTTCTGATTTGTTGTTGCTGTAATGTCCGAAGCAGGAGCTGTAAAGGCATAGCCCTCTTCTGGAAAGGGGGCGGGGAGCAGCAGCTCATTTATATTTAAAGAGACACAAAATCAGCGGGTTTTTGATTCCACCCAAAAGGAAGCATTTACAACATGGTATAATAAATCATCCGTGGTGTATTTTGAGCTGAAACTTCACAGATGCATTCTGGAGACACCTGAGACTTATATTACATCTTGTAAAAAGGGGCATAATGACGTAACAAGACTAACAATCTTGACTCTGCACAGGTTTTATCCAATGATTGCCAGACCTACTTACCTGCTACAAAAATGTAACGTCCCTGACCATGCACATTAAAAGTGAACAGTATATTGAAATGCTTTGATACTTAAAAGTAATGTAGATGGGCTGACTGAAATTTGGAACATTGATAAAGCCCCAATACTTGAAGATCCCCATGAATTGAAACGTGGTCTGAAAAAAGATGAGTGAATGAGGACATACCATACAAATATCTGCTCTTTAATGATGCCTGCATGAGTAATAAACGTAAATATACCATGAAATAAGAATGACTCCATGTATGACCTGATCATATGGCGATATGCGTTATGCTGGTAATTAAATCATCAGATAAATAAGGGGAATGCTGTGTGGAGCTTGCCGCTAGGTGTCAGAGACGCGCCACAACAGTGGTGCTTCCGATTAGAATGTGGAAGTACGTATAGAGTAAGAAAGCCCTGCATTTTACGGATTGGCATTAATGCGGCCTTGGATGCGCTCAGGTAGGGAACACCGAAATGTTGTACCAAACTAAATAAATTATTTATTTCACCAAGGACCCTTTCGCAAGACTTTAGTGAAGGCTATATTAAACTGTGCTGCCATGCTCCCTCGGTGTGCCCACGTCGTGAGCTCTGTCTTTCCTGGTGAGTAGGGCATAGGGATGATAAACTGTATTGGCAAGCACCCAATACGTGATTAGAATGAAGGTGGGGATATCTTACTGAGTGGATTGATGGGACACCGTACAATAAGCACTGACTGTACATGATGATATGCCTGAATAATGATCTTAATTCACCGATGGGGAACACTTAGGCATGCAACACTGTGAATGACATTCGAGTGAACCTTGACCGAGTTACCCTCATGTGATCATGCTGTGAACGTGTGATTGCCTGCACTATGAGAGTGAATGCTCTGTTGACATGAAATACTGGCTTTTGATATTGATGCGCAGAGGTTAAATTGGGCCGGAGCAACCGGAGCACAGCTCCGCCTCCTCAGGTCCACAACACACCCTGCCGGAGCTCAGCTCCGTCTCCTTCAGCACCAAATATTGTTATGTGTTGTCACCTGACAACTGGCCCTCTCCAGTTCCACTGCTGTACGGAGAACAAGAATTGAGGCAGCTGTGTAATAGTCTGGCGATGAACTACTGTAGTGTCAAACAAGGTTTCAGGGACTACAAGGAAAACCCAAACATGGTAATTAAAGAGGGTCTTCTGAAATTAAAACACACAGTAGATACACTGGCTGTGAGCACAGCTGAATGTGAAAGGGGATTTTCAGCAATGAATACTATTGTTTCACCACTGAGAAATCAGCTGAAGATTGTCAATGTGTCCTCTTTGATGTTTGTAAAGTTAGTGGGTCCACCACTAGAGTTGTGGAACCCAACTAAGTTTGTTAGGAGGTGGGAGATGACAAGGAGGTCAGCAGACCATGCTGCCTGTAGACAAAGGCAGCATAAACCAGAGGAGCCTGCCTTTACTCCTATTTGGAAGCTGATGAATGCATGAATTGTAGTATGTGAATAAGTAAATGTGATGTATTTAAAGTGTAAACTGTTATGTCTGCACACAAGTGCCTCAAGTGTTGTTCGGGTTGTTTCATAATGCATTGAGTTGAGTAATTACCTCCTGTGTCGGTGTGATTAAATCACACATAACATAAACTGCCAAAGAATTTGGCCCTGATTCTTTTAAAGTGCTCATATTATACTCATTTTCAGGTTCATAATTGTATTTAGAGGTTGTACCAGAATAGGCTTACATGGTTTAATTTTCAGAAAACACCATATTTTTGTTGTACTGCACATTGCTTCAGCTCCTCTTTTCACCCTGTGTGTTGAGGTCTCTGTTTTAGCAACCGAGTGAGGCATCCCACTTCTGTTCCATCTTTGTTGGGAGTCACACATGCTCAGTAGCTAGGTAAGCACTGCTAGCTAGTCGGTTGCAGAGTATGAGGGCATGCCATGCTAGGTGAGCATTATAACGTGTGTTACAAAGTGACTCACGTTGGTCACGGAAGTAAAGGCTGGACTATAAGAGAGCTGTTTGGAGCAGTTTGCGAACAGTGTTTTCTTTTGGAGATAGTAAGTCCCTTTGGGCTGGACTTTGTAAACCTATAACATGCACAAAAAAGATATATAACACAATAAAGGAAAGGGAAAAAGCCAAAAAATATAATATGAGCACTTTAAATCAACATATTTTTTAAAAAAAATGAAATCTGTTTCCTGCCTGTTAACATTCAAGGTAAAAAATAATAATAAAGTAAGTGAATTGTAAATTATTTGTCTTTGTTTGAATAACTACTCAACCCTACCTTACACATTAATACTGGAAAAAGATCCCCTTTAAGTCATTTTACGGCGGGATTTTGAATGATGACCATTCACTGTAAATAAGGGCTGCCCCTCCCTACAAAAGCCAATTTAACCACTGTTGATGCGGATGCATTATGATGAACAGTCAGCATGGCAAAAGAAGGCCTAGACCCATGACTAAATAAGAATGCATTTGATGGATATGATAAGAACTTCGCTTATTTCTGATGGAAAACAGCTGCTGCCTGAGCAGATGATTTTGACGGAATTTGCGTGGAGCGCACTCATTCCACGAGGGGTCGTGCATACCAATTGAGGATGCGTTGGATCGATTGAGGGAGATCTCCTAAGTGAATGAGATGTGGATGAAGATCTAGGTTTGCTGATTGTTTACTCCCCATGGGTTTGATGTGGGCAGAAGTTGAGATGAAGTTATGACGTCGTTACGGGATGGTGGGCTTCCTGAGATATTCTTTGCACTTGTTATCCTATGGCCTGGAGAGGTCTATTATGATTCCTGGAGTGCACGATCCCACTGAGAATCCAGAAATTTGCATACGAGTGTTGCGGCGAGGACTGCTGCTACTGGATGACAGGTGAGGAGCAGTGAATAAGTCGGTGTCCATGCTGGATGTTAACTAGTCAGAGAGCGAATTGGACTTGATGTCAGACAGTGCTATAGAATGATGTTGCCGTGTTAGCACACTGAAACAGCAATGTGAGAGATTGTGAGCAGATTGCACAACATGTGATTGGCTGGGAATTACCCAGCTAATGGCGCAATGATGTACAGCCGCTAGTCTTCGACGGCTCGCCTTGGGTGTTTCCGAACAGGAAGGATCTTCTATCTCAGGCACAGGGCAATATTTCATCCCTGCCCCGAATTGTGGAATCTTTCATGTTTGGCCCCTAAGGGTACCAACTGAGGGACACAGGGCTTTCTCCTGAGGTTATCGAGACCTTTTTAAATGCCGGGCTTTTTCCACTTGGAACAAGTTTGGGTGAGATCTTAGATAGGGTAGATTTTACAGGGCAGAAGAGGACCTCTTCGCCTCTGTTGATAGCGCAATGTCTCCTCTACTTCTCCCTGAGTCGCCCAGTCCCCGGAGGGGCTGATCGTAGTAACGCATACATAGCACAAATGCGCCTGCACGCGTTTCCTTCTACTAAAGTTCTTATTACAGAACCAGCTTACTGCCAGTTTGCTTCAGTTCTGGGTTTTCTGTAGAAAGAACTGTCAGCGGGCACTTGCCTCACCACTGCCAGGTTCTATGTGGCCACTGCGGTTTGCCACGGCTTGGTGGGCGGGGTGCCCTCAAAGAGGCATCCTCATTATTGCCCGGGCCTACGAGGTGCGCGGTCAAGCTTCGCCAGTAGGTTTTAGGGTGCACTCTACCAGAGGGCTCTCCTCCTCTAAAACCTTGGCTAGAGGTCTCCCTCTGCAGCAAGTTTGTGATGCGGCAGGTTGTCCTCTCCGCACACATTCATTAGATTTTTATAGTTTGGATGTTTTGCCACTCCGGGCTCTTATGCCCTTGAGTCGACATCTCAAGCTCATGTCTGGGCAAGTTTGTGATGCGGCAGGCTGGTCCTCTCCGCTCACATTCATCAGTTTTTATGACAAGTTTGTGTTGCGATAGGGTTCTCTTCGCACACATTCATCGAACTTTATGGGTTAGATGCTTTGCTACTCCGGACTCTTATGTCCTTGAGTCGACATCTCAGCCCATGCCTAAACAAGTTTGTGATGCGGCAGGTTGTCCTCTCCGCACACATTCATTGGACTTTTTTAGTTTGGATGTTCTGCACTCCGGGCTCTTATGCCCTTGAGTCGACATCTCAGCTCATACCTGAACAAGTTTGTGATGCGGCAGGCTGGTCCTCTCCGCTCACATTCATCAGTTTTTATGACAAGTTTGTGTTGCGATAGGGTTCTCTTCGCACACATTCATCGAACTTTATGGGTTAGATGCTTTGCTACTCCGGACTCTTATGCCCTTGAGTCAACATCTCAGCTCATGCCTGAACAAGTTTGTGATGCGGCAGGCTGGTCCTCTCCGCTCACATTCATCATTTTTTATGACAAGTTTGTGTTGCGATAGGGTTCTCTTCGCACACATTCATCAAACTTTATGGGTTAGATGCTTTGCTACTTCGGGCTCTTATGCCCTTGAGTCGACATCTCAGCTCATGCCTGAACAAGTTTGTGATGCGGCAGGCTGGTCCTCTCCGCTCACATTCATCAGTTTTTATGACAAGTTTGTGTTGCGATAGGGTTCTCTTCGCACACATTCATCATGCTGTGGACTGTAATCCAATTAAATATGTTCAAAAATGTGGAATAAATTAGTATTGTCTTATCAATGCTTTACTGGCATGCCACAATGTAATGCATTTTAATAGTCGGAATTATCGTATTTAAAAATATATATTATATTTATACATTTTTAATTTAAATATTTATGATTTAATAATTATATATTGAATTATTGTTATAATCATTTCTCAGACATCATTATACATGTAATTAATAATTTTTATGTTGATTAATTAATTGGGTTTTTTATTTTATTAAATTGATTAAAATTTGTAGCCCTAGTTAATTAATATTTAGTACTTAAATAAAACCAGTTAATTTAAATGATAACACATAAAGCACATTTTTAGGTTAACATTTATTTATTTATTTTCAATTCCTTTAGAATTACAGGATAAAACCATATAATAATATAACTGCAAGGTTAACCTTGAAACTCTATAATTATTCCTAAATTATCAAAGGACTGACCACTTGAAGCACATAATCTGACAGTGGATGTGGAACCCCAGAGAAACAGATGAGCTAAGACGATGTCCCTGTGCTGAACTGCCAGTTCCTGGAACTGCGCTAGGATCAGCCAGTCGTCTACATAATTCAGAATGCAGATGCCCCGGAGTCGCAAGGAGCCAGCGCTACATCATGCATTGTGGATGTGCGGGTAAAAAGGGCTAGGCTGAGTGAAAGAACCTGACCCTGGAAGACTTCGCCCCCGGAAGTGAACCTCAGGAACTTTCCATGTTGTGGCAGAACTTCTAAATGAAGTATTGAAGTGCGTCATAAGATCGATGGTGACCAGCCAAACGAGTTGTAGGGCTTGAGACACGACCGTCTTGACAGGCATCATCTTGGACTTGAACACCCACGGGTAGTTCAAGCTTTAAGATCTAAGCCAGACGCCACCCCTCAACCTCCATGGGAAACGGGAAGTATTTAGTGTAATAACCTAACTCTCTCTCTGGAAGGGGAACACATACCATGGCCCCTTTAACCAGGAGATTGAGTTTTTTTGTTTCTACATAAAAAGAAATCCGGTTCACGGTAGTGAGAACACGCCGATGAAACACTGAAAAACGTCGAGTGAATTAAATCCTGACGCCCTTATAAGACCCACAGAAAAGAATATATCCGGCAGAAGTTTCCACGCTGCCAGGATCTCTGAGATGGGTATTATATTTTAACACTTCCTGTTGAGGGGTTGTCGAGTGTTTCGCGTCCTGAATAAAATGCAGGAACAGCGAAAACACCCAATTTTGACGGAAGCCTCTGCAACCCGAAACACCAAGAGGTGGCGGGAATGGAGGGGTACCGGGAGGGGTGAAGTGAAGCACGCGCCCCGTCCCGAGGGGAGCTACCCCCTAATCTAGGCGCAAGACCGTCAGGGTTTTCTCTTGGGTCTTGCTTCAGGGGCTGGCGAGGGCGGCGAGACTGTCCCCAATCCCTGGGAGGAGGAGCACGACTCGCCATGCTTTGCTTTTGAGCCTCCCTTCAGTCAGGACCGAGGCGGGTCTGAGGCTTGCTCGTCAAGCGCAGAACCCACACTCAGGTCGTCCAGGAGGTCAGCCTGGTATGCCTGTAAAACAGCATAGTGTGCAGAGCAGCACCAGCCTGACCTGCTGCTTGATAAGCCCTTCCCACTAAAGTGGAGGTTGTCCTACAAGGCTTTGAGGGGAGAGAGGGCTTCTTAAGTGACGATGCCGAGCCCGGCGAGAGATAGCCTCAAGCAGCTCTCTTCGACCGGGCGGCATCACTGAATACCCCGTGCCTCAGCACCCACGATAGTCGAATATAATGACGCCGAGGGTATGTGAAGATGGGAAGAAAATATATATATATTTTCTTTTTTCTTTTTTTTTTTTTTTTATATTTTTTTTTTTAGGGGTTCTCCATGAGCGAAAAAGCTCTTCATGGAGGTTATCAAAGAAGGGAAGGGACCCATGAGGCATTCCCTTTCTTTGACTGGAAGATAAAATCTATCCCCTAATTTGGAGCGTTTGGGGGTCTCTTTTTCGCATGGCCAGTCCAATCTGGCAACCGCATGAGTAACAACATCGAGCAATTCCTCCGTAGATTTTCTATCGCGGACGGAAATCTCGGAGGCGGGAAGAGAATCGCGATCCACCTCATGATCCGAAGAAGCATCGGAACGCGCTTCGAGATCATGTGAAGGACCAGCTGGGTTTGGGGAGAAAGTGAGAGAAAGGGAACAACCCGTCTCTTGCTCCTCAGCCAAATCCATGCAAGAGCCCCACGAACGATCTTTTTTTTTTTTTCCGTGAGTGCTGACTCCCGGAAGCAAGCGAGGCGAGCACGACGCACTCTGCCTGTTAAAGCAAATCGCAGTGCTCGCACCCTGCTGCAACGCGAGAGCAGCGTGCTCTTACCCCCAAACAAACAGCAAAAACTGATGTGTGTCATCTTCAGCTATAGAGCGAGAAGAGGGGAACACGCACCGCTTATGGCTTTCAGTCATTCTCTCTTTTTTCTTTCTTTTTAGAAATATATATATATAATATTTTCTAAACAGAAGAGAAAAGAGAACAACGTTTACTGCACACTGCCTAACTGATTCTAACTTCTAACAGAGGAAAGAAAGTTTTGACAGGGTTTGTGAAACACACAGAAACAGAATCGCTCTGAAAAAAGAGTTTTGACGACACCTGGTGACGTATCCATTTATAGCCTGGCCGCAGGTGCATCTAATGATTACATCAGCCGAGGCTATAAATTCCGGTCAATGTTCATTGACGTGTTACACACTATTTCAGCTCGGTTCACAGCTAGAGTTGTTCCCCGTAGCGCTTAGCAGCGCAGCATCAAAGTGAAGCTTTTTGTAAAAGGAACAACTAAAAGCAAAAAAATGTGACAGTAGAGACATATCCAAATATATTATTAACAAAAGATGATGTACAAGACAGCTTTACAATTGACCAGTTGCCAGAATATAATTTGTCAACGTGATATTTACAAAATGGCTTCAAGTTTGATAACAAGAATATAAGAACCCAAAATAAATAGGGTAAAATCCAGGATAAAATAATTAATTTAACACAGGTAAATGGTATTCATTTGGAATTATATTCTAAAGGTCTGCATATGGCTACTTATATATCATAAGACATTAAAGTTAATCTTAAAAACTCATAAAGTAAAGAGTTGTAGATAACATAGGTTTGTAGAGCACACATGTGAGAGGAGATCACATAAAATATTATGCAATACAAACTGTACATAAGACAATATTAATCAAAGTCCAATCCAAAGTGTACATAAAGCAGACATTTCATTAAGCTTCAGTTGTTATTGTTGCTGTGGTAAATGAGGCGGTCATAGTCAGAGCTATGACAGTCACAGTTTATTCACAGTCAGAAAAAACGGCACATCCACGGGTCCATGTTCTGGGAGTGTTCTAACTGAAAGTGATGAGGTCATGTGTGGTTTTATATTAAGTGTTTTTTAATTGTCTTTTAACTTTAAAAGTGTTTTTTATTCATTAAAAAAAAAAAAGGTAAAATCATAAACCAGAATATCCAAAGAAATTAATGAGTCTACACTCCAAAAAACGTTGGGTTATTTATTTTACCCAATAGCTGGGTTAAACATATTGGTCCTTCTGTTGGGTTATTCCTAACATTTATTGGGTTGTTTCTATAATAATGCTCCCAGTTGGGTTAAAACTGGTCTAGCGAGGACATTTTAAATTTCAACGTTCGACCAGTGCCACTGCCAACAGAAGATACAGAGGTAAGTTAATACTATCACGTTATATGAACGCTTATCATTTTCTTTATCAGCATAAAATAATAGCTGATTAATTAGATAATTAAATAATTTCCCCTTAATTTTGGGTCTGCTGTATTGCTGCTCACTTGGCTACCGACATAACACTTGCTATAAAGCCAGCCTATTTTAAACTGTAGTGTAGAAACTATTAATTGGGATGTTCCCCTTCACTTTCTGTGTTCGTCCCGACATTTATTTTTGTGGAAATTATACATAATATTTCATATATTTGGCCGAAGCGCGAAGAAATTGTAAGACGCCTTGGTTTTTAGACTAATTATCCGGTGTTGCAGACACAGCAGTTTATCATCAACTAAAAGAAAAGTATATTGTAATTTTTATAGTGTAACATTAAAATACTTCAAAGCGGAAATATAAAACATTTTATCTAGAAAGTATATCTGCAAGGCACTAAATTATATAATACACTAATTGGACTCAACAAGATTACACCAGAGATCGGCAACCTTTTTGACACGGAGTGCCATTTTTTATTTTCCTAGTCAGTGGCTGTGCCGATGAAGGATTAATAGTGGTGTTTTCCTTATTACATAACGTGTTGTTATGAAAGCAAAAAGAAACAAATGAAACACGGAATGTAGGCTGTTATCCGCGCAGTCTGACCGAAGCACTCTGACAGAGCTCCAGCATTTTTCTGTGGAGAGAGGAGAACCTTCCAGAAGAATGACCATCTCTGCAGCACTCCACCAATCAGGCCTGTATGGTAGAGTGGCCAGACGGAAGCAAAAGGGACATGAAAGCCCACCTGGTGTTTGCCAAAAGGCACCTGAAGGACTCTCAGACCATGAGAAACAAAGATTGAACTCTTTGGCCTGAATGGCAAGCGTCATGGCTGGAGGGATATTTTTCATTGGCAGGAACTGGGAGACTAGTCAGGATCAAGGGAAAGATGAATGCAGCAATGTTCAGAGACATCCTTGATGAAAACCTGCTCCAGAGCATTCTGGACCTCAGACTGGGGCGAAGGTTCAACTTCCAACAGGACAACGACCCTAAGCCCACAACCAAGATAACAAAGGAGTGCCTATGGGACAACTCTGTGAATGAGCCAGAGCCCAGACTTGATCCCGATTGAACATCTCTGGAGAGATCTGAAAATGTCTGTGCAACGACGCTCCCCATCCAACTTGATGGAGCTTGAGAGGTCCTGCAAAGAAGAATGGGAGAAACTGCCCAAAAATAGGTGTGCCAAGCTTGTAGCATCATACACAAAAAGACTTGAGGCTGTAATTGGTGCCAAAGGTGCTTCAACATAGTATTGAGCAAAGGCTGTGAATACTTATGTACATGTGATTTTTTATTTTTTTTTATTTTTAATAGATTTGCAAAGATTTCAAACAAACTACTTTCATGTTGTCATTATAAGGTATTGTTTGTCGAATTTTGAGGAAAATAATGAATTTAATCCATTTTGGAATAAGGTAAATGGTCTGCACTTATATAAGCACATATATTAAGCCTTAACAGTATTCAAAGCACTTTACACTGTGTCTCATTCACCCATTCACACACCAGTGGCAGCAGAGCTGCTGTGTAAGGTGCTACTTGGGGTTCAGTGTCTTGCCCAAGGACACTTCGGCATGTGGAGTCATGTGGGCCAGGATTCGAACCACCAAACCTGCGATTAGTGGCCGACCCACTCTACCAACTGAGCCACATATATAAAATAAATAAATAAATAAATATATATATACAATTATTTTTTTCTGGATGACATTTTGACTAACTATGCCATATGAAGAAAACAATTATTTGGCTGTCTGTACAGAATATCACACTAGAAATACTACCTGAAATAACACTCATTTGCATTTGATAACAATTTAGTAATAAAGCCAATTTAACATAGCAATGGATGTGCATGTTCCTGTATGCCTAATTAAGTTTTTCTATGCCATCAAAAACTCAATACAATTTCATATAGCAATTAGAATCTGGCTCAAAATATTCCAATCATTTATAGAACCTATTGCATTATATGGCAGTGACGTATGGGGTCCACTTCTGAATCATGAATTTGACAAATGGGACAAAAACCTGATTGAAGCCCTGCATGCAGAGTTTTGTTAGAGTATCCTCAGAGTCCAGAGGAACACACCAAACAATTGCATGCAGGGTGGAATTAGGCCAATACCCTCTAGTGATTCATACAGAGAAATGAGCCATCAGATTTAGGAAACACCTAAAAATTAGTGACCCCAACTAATAATTTTAAAGCCCATTAAATGAATACTGAAAAAAAAGCCCCATAATTCAGATGGTCCTGAGGCTGCAAAAACAGACTAACATGACTAACAACAGTCAACAGATAATTTGGTTAGGTCGAATATATATATATAGATCCAGCAGCATAAAGACAACATTTTCTTTATCTATGGTATGACACGTGAATGGCATGGCAGGGTGAGTATGAAGTGAAAGGGATGGAGAATTACGTAAAAATGGTTGAGATCAAATTATTGGTTATCAATATTTTGATGTCTTTTTATGTCTATTTAAAAAAAGAGGAATTATACTGCATCATCCAATGACGTTTGTGTCGAAACTGCAGACAGCTAAATTGATCAAATATTTAAATTATGAAAATATGATATATGCATGTGAAATACTTAGCACATTTTTCTTATAAAGCCTATTTGATTTTGTTTATTCCCTAATGTTAATTAATGCATTAATTATCAAACATGTACTAACATATAAATAGGGTGGCTATTATTAAGACACTGGATTTTAAGTAGTTAATGTTGTGATTAGTAATAAATTTGTAGTTATTTTAAATTAGCCATTGTTAGTTAATAGTTTTCAATGAGGCAAATACAATTCAGTCATTTTTGATTAGCTAGCTGACTTCATCCTGGCCTTTGCCAGGCAGTTAATACTCAATGTTTTGGCTTTTCACTTTCACCACACCCCTTGTCTCACTGGGCTGGGTGGAGGAACTGGTTTTCTCATTTCCAACTCATGGAAATTCTCTCCTCTCTCATCTCTCTGCAATAACACATTTTTCGCAACTTCGTTGAAGAGCTATGTATTGCTGTCATCATTCCCTGAGGATGGCACTCCGCTGGTGGTCCTTGGGGACTTCAACGTCAACATAGACAAATCTCATGTGGTTGACTTTCTAGCTCTTCTGATCTTTTTAACCTTACAAGAATGCACACTCCATCAACACACAGAGCAGGAAAAAAGCTAGATCTCATCCTTATTTGAAACTCTAATCATCCTTTAGTTACTCCTCTAAATATCTCTGATCATTTCGTCAACCAGTTCTCTGTCACTCTTCCTTCTTTCTTGCATCTCTCTCCACCTATGGTCTCCTTCCGCCATAACCTCCGCTCTCTCTCCCCAACTTACTTCTCTTTCTATGTTCTCTGCATCCCTTACCTGCCATATCCTTTCTCTTTACTTGATGTAAATGAAGCCACAAATGATCTTTGCTCAACATTAACTTCTTGCCTTGATAGTGTCTGTCCTCTTACCTCCAGGCCAGCACGTGCCACACCTATATGCTCTCATGACCAAATTAAACTGGCAGGACTTTTTGCCTGCAATATTAAAATGTCACTCTTAAAGGCCTTTGCACATCAGATGTGAATGGTTGGTGTGATTTCTCGCCACAATCATCATTTTTAAACCTAACAAGCCATTCTTATTCGAGCGAACATTCGTGCCGAATCGCGCGGCGACAAAGCAAACCTTTTTTTTACAGTGTGTGTCTAATTTTTTTCTTTGCCCGGCAAACAAACACCCTTACCAATAATAAATAATCTTTAGATCACGTGTCAAAAGCCATTGCAGTTACAAGAACCAGAGCAACAGGTCACACTATAGCACAGAAAGCTGTTTTGACCACCAGCATTAAACTGTGATGTAACTTGAGAAAGAAATCTTGAAACAGCAGTGAGGAAGTTTATTTCAATTGCATCAAATGCCTTCAAAAATAAAATCTAATTTGGGTTCTCTTAACATGTAAATGATATTGCTGCATCACTGCCATGCATCCCCTTTAAAAATGATCTGATATCATGTGGATTGTCTTCATAATTTATTCTTTACTGATGCATTGTTAGGCCTTTGCATTTGATCTTACATGAGTTCTTTTATATCTTTAATATAATTTATTTCACAGCATATTTGCCTTTCTATCACTTTTTTAATAAACAACTTTGGGAATCTTAAGGAGTTTTCCTCACCAAATATTAATAATATTAATACTATTGCTGTGACCGGCACTTAACACAAGTATAAACAGAGGCAGTTGCATATAATTAATATTGTTCCAAATTCTAATGTTTTAACACTTGATTTTTCTAATCACCCCACAGACTGTGTATACATGATAATACTGTCAGTGAACAGAAATAGTTTATGAGTTGTCTCAAAGGTTTTTTCCTTGTTGTGCAAATCAAACACACACTCGTCATCGCTGCTTCAGCTTGTAGACAGATGTGTTTTAATTTTTTAGATCTGCTCTCTAGAGCATTGTTTTCTTGTCTTTGTTGTTTGTTTTGTAAACTTGTCATGAGGTTAGCTCTTCTTGTTCTCACCCGGTGATGGGCAGAGGGCAGACAAGCTCAATGGTGCAACTTGGGCCCTCTGACTGGGAAAGACTTGATACCTTCTACAACCAAATATCATAGCTGTACATTTAAAAATGTGCAGCAAATCAATGATTCATTTTACCCAATAAACAATAAACAATACATTTGATTTTCAATTCATCATTTCCATGCTCCACATTAAACCAACCAGACAATCAACCAAAAAACGTCCACGAAAAGTAGGACCAAGTTTGAAGATCACACATTCAAGGACAACATAGCTAAAATGACAGCCAAAGGAAATTTCATTTGGAAATAAAGAATACAATATGGAAGGCAACAAAAGGATTGCACCATATAGAATCCATGGTTTTAAAAAATACAGATGCTTTACAAAAATTGTCCAATTTTGTGAGGCATCTGAAAACCCACAGACTGAGGTATGTTGGGATTGTTAAATGTTACATTTTAAATGTCAGCTACTGTTCAGTAGCATTTAACTTACCATGAGACTTGAATGCAAAGTGACTTACTTGTGACTTGTAAAACAATGACTTGGTCCCACCTCTGCACAATAAATCCAAAAATGGCAGAGCCTGTAATGGAATGACATTTTGAAGATGCAGGCAAAAAGTTGATACAGTGACGGTTTGTTAATGAGACGGCCCTGGCCATACCCTCTAGCCTCTGGTTGTCTGAAAAATTTTGTGACCATCTCACAAAGTTCAGGGCTGCGGAGAAGAAGTGCCGCAAGTCAAAAGACCTTGCTGACCTGAGCAATTATCAATCTCTTCTCTCCTCTTTTCCTCTAGTGTTTCTGTTGCTACAGTTAACTATTACTATAATAAGATCAGTAAAACTTTAGATTCCCGCAAACTGTTTTCAAAATGATCTTCTCTATCCTCTTACCCTCCACTTCTCTGACTGAGGATGACTATGCCACATTTTTAATGTAAAAAAAACAAGCATTATCTTCACTATACACACACAACCACCCTCTTCCCACATCCCATCCTTTGTTTCCCTCTTTCTTTTCGCTCTCTGAAACTGAGGTCTCATTTGTTATCCTTTGTTTCTTTCTTTCTTTTCGCTCTCTGAAACTGAGGTCTCAAAATTAGTTATTTCTAACAGTCCTGTCCTTTTGACCCTATCATCTCCCATCTTCTGCAAGCTGTCTCTCCATTAGTCTAGCCCGCACTCACATGTCATCAACATATCTCTTACAACTGGAAACTAGGGCTGCACGATTTGGACAAAAAGTCATAGTGCAATTATTTTGAAAAATATTGTGATTGCTACTGGGGTTTTCACACTTGAGCCCTCTTAAAAAGAACCAAACTGAGACATTTATTTCAGTTCAACCACAAACAAAGTCCTCTTCATATTCAAATGTTACCATTCACCATGTACCTGTTTTTGTCCATATACTTGAATATTAGGGATGCTCCAATCAGGATTTTAACATCCGATACCGATCTCCAATTTTCTTTTCATCTCATCAATCGATGCTGATCATTTAACATTTTATCAGCAGCTCTGTCGAAACTGGTTATATGTAAGTTTTCTGCTCAATGTCACTGTTAACCAAATTTCCCTGTTGGTAAAACCATAGTTGTTGCCAAGTTTTTCTGTAAAAAATAATGTTGGTTTATTGAATAATTCAGTATACACAAAATATAATTTTAAAATATAAATGTTACTCTTCATTCTAGGCCTTAAAAACTAGTAGGCTTATACAAACTATTTGGTCACCATTTAATTTAATTATTTTATTCATTATTTTATTATATTTAATTTAGCAATGCATTATATTATATTAACTCAATATTTGATAGATTTATTATATGTATGATCCTTCTGTTTCATTTTGTTGAATGTTGGTAATATTAGTTCTGCTTTCACTTGTTTCCATGGGGAGTGTAATAAGGACGACATGCTCTTTCATGAGGTAAATCAATGACAGAAGTTTGAGGAAGAGATGTTTCTGGACTCTACAGGTGTTACTGTTAATGCTGTTTGCTCAGCAATCATTTAATAAAGATGTTTGAATTATACCCCATCTTGTATTCTGCATTAGTATTATGATACATGTGCCTTGCGAAAACTGAAATGCTGCTACCGCAGATAATAATAAAAACGCTTCATGCAGGACGCACCAGTTTAGTCTAAATAAAGTGTTTAGCGCACGTAAGCAAACAGAACCGAACTCAGAGCACTTCTGTTACTCTAAGCATGAGAGGGAGTTGTGGAGCACAGAACCGCTCTAAAAACACTGTAACTAATTTAATATAGGCTGGACGGAGCAGACTATTTATTTAATTAAATCGCAGCCCTTTGCAATTTAATAATCGCACAAGGTCATATCGCGGTTTCGATTTTATTTCGATTAATTGTGCAGCCCTACTGGAAACTTTGCTAACACATTCAAGCAGATTTGTGTAACCCCACTGTAAAAATAACTAACACATAAACCCATGGTAGTCTATAATTACAGACCAGTCTCTCTCTTAACTTTCCAGGCTAAAACGCTTTAGAGGGTTGTATTCAACCAGTTGTCTACTTTTCTGTCACAAAACAACCTATTTGACAGACATCAGTCCGTCTTCAAAAAAAGGACAATCAATGGAGAATGCCCTCATCAGTAGCTGAAACCCTGCGACTGGTGAGAACTCACTCTTAATCATCTATTCTCATTCTAATTGAACAGTCAGCTCATTTTGAAACAGTAAACCACCAGATGCTGCTGGCCACCCTCTCCAAACTTGGCATCACAGGTACTGCACTTGGATGGTTTAAGTCATACCTCACAGACAGATCCTTCAAGGTCTCCTGGAGAGGAGAGGTGTCTAAGTCAAACCAACTAAGCACTGGTGTTCTTCAGGGATTAGTACTTGGACTCCCCCTCTTCTTGATATACACAGACCCAGCATGTGCTCAATAGAGACTGAATGGCAGCCAGAGAAAATAAAAGTTTAGAATTAAAATAGTTTTATATCTGTATGTGTAGTGCCTTATAATGCATTGGCAATATACTCTTAATTTCATCCTGCCAACAGTGCTTCATATAAATTTAATCTGATCTCATTGTTGCCAGAGGTAGCAAGGGATAATCACGGTACAGATCTTGAGACTTATGTATTAAATGGAAGCTACGCCAACCAAGAAAATACTCCAGGGAAAAATGTTTAGCCAACGAAGGGCACACAGGTTCAAGTTTTCCCAACAACAAAAGGCAGGAGGTGTGGATACAAAATAAATTTTTCTTTATTAGCTTACACAAGGCAATACAAAGATCAGATAAAATGCACATATAAAGTTAATTAAAAATACAACCAACCTACTGTAATGTGGCACTACAGCTTTAAGAGTGGGTCTTCCTGGAACCTTTGGTTGTCGAATGCGGGACAAAAACAAGTGTTGTTGGTCTGAAGTCATTATACCTACAGGGAACTACTGTCCAGAACCAGCTGAATGGCACCCTACATGTTATAACAAAATATATCCAAAACAAATTATATTAAAGGGGCAGAGGCTTACCAGTAGTGGGCAGGCTAGCTACAAGCTAAATGTTCCCCCTGTAAAAATTATGCAATAACCACATGTGCACCATCTCACTCGCACACACACACACAAGTGAAATAGGTGGTGAAATCTACACAGCACTCAGTGACGGGGGAGATCACCACCGCAAATGGGAATGGCTAGCCTCGCTAATCTAGGCCTTGAGCTCCTAATGAAAAATAAAAACACAATATCAATGAGGAAAATACCAATAATTAACAAAGAGCTGGCCACCGTTAAATGGACCAGAACTAAAAAGACAAGACACACAAACTTTCAAGTTGAGATCAGAAATAATTAAATATTAGTATTGACTTCACAAAGCAATACGAGTACATAAAAGGATAGAAAAAGTTTCAGTCTATCCTGTCTAAAAATATTAATACTAAAACTAAACAAAAACATTTGAGCAGCAGAATTACTCAAAGAAATATAGTTAAGCGGAAAAAATATACATTTTAGATAAAGAAAAATCAAAAATAAAATACAAATAAACGAGCACAAATAAAACGTCTAGGTTACTGTTGTAACCCCCGTTCCATGTTGGAGGGAACGAGACATTGTGTCGAATGGAGCGACACTAAAGGTTTTTCTTGAAGACCTCGGTTACCTCTGAACTTGAGAAAAGGCCAATGAGAAATTGGCAGACAGAATTTGCATGTCCCTCCCCCAGACATACTGCACTGAGGAGCCGAGGAGCCGAGAATGAGGATCAGCCATTACAGTGGCTCGGCACAGCGTCGTGGCCGGGGGGAGACAACATCTCATTCCCTCCATCGGGGAATGGGGGTTACAACAGTAACCTAGATGTTCCCCATTTGTCACTCATTCGATGTTATGTCGAATGCATTGGCATCGGCAATCGACATGCCAAGCATGGGAGCAGGCCATTTAACACTTTAACACGCATCGGAGAAGGCATTCTTTTCCAACTCTTATTCATTCAGGGGGAAAAGACCCTGCAGGGAGGTTAAATGTGGCTAATTCATCACAAGGGTTTTCAGGCCACATGTGGATGTGGCACGGTTGTAGATCCTACCTAGTGAGGGTGGAGTTGCTACAAACACAGTGACCGGGCGCAGATGGGACTGCCCAAGGGAGATGCGGGTCTGCTGGCAGGGGGACAATACCTTGGAAAAAACACACAGGGGATTAATTTGTGATGGCCAAACCCTGTGGAGCACCTGTTCCAGTACAGAGTAGTTAGTACCTGTAGTGGGTCTGGTCGGGAATTCCGCAGCTGAATTCGCGGACCAGAGGGCTAGAGAGGAAAGACATCCAGGGAGCGCGAGTTTAGTGGACTCTCATGGGAGAAAGAGCGCACGTGATCGCCTCAGTGGAGGGGAAGGGCACTTTATGCAAGTGGAACACCCGGTAAGTCGTTATAGTCAATCGACAAAACCCTGAGATTGAGAGTGTTGCTCAGCCCGCCACTCTGCAGATGTCTGCTAGGGAGGTGCCGTTGGCCAGTACTTGAACCCACAAGGGGGCGGGCATGACCTGGGTCTGATAGGTCAAAGCGATGTCATTAATGACCCAGTGGGCTAGCCTCTGTTTGGAGACAGCGTTCCCTTTCCGCTGTCCACCAAAGCAGACAAAGAGCTACTAAGAACATCTAAAGCTCTGTGTGTGGTCCAGATAGGTTCGCAAAGCACGCACCGGACACAGCAACGAAAAGGCTGGGTCTGCCTCCTCCCCGGGAAATGCTTGCAGGTTCACTACCTGGTCCCTGAAGGGGGTCGTAGGAACCTTGGGCACGTAGCCCGGTCAAAGTCTTAGGATGACATGGGCGTCTGCCGGACCGAACTCCAAGCAAGTGTCACTGACAGAGAATGCTTGCAGGTCCCATCCCTCTTGATGAAAGTGAGCACGATCAGGAGGGCCGTCTTCAAGGAGAGGGCTCTGAGCTTGACTGATTCTAGCAGCTCGAAGGTGGGTCTCTGAAGGCCTGAAAGGACCGAGGAGAGATCCCATGAGGGGAACAGGCATGGCCTGGGAGGGTTCTGCCTCCGGGAACCTCTAAGGAACCAGATGATCAGGTCGCGCTTCGCTAATGACTTAGCATCCACTGCGTGGCGAGCCGATATAGCTGCTACATAAACCTTGAAGGTGGAGGGGAACAACTCCCCTCCAGCCTCTCTTGTAGAAATGAAAGCACTGACCCGACTGCGCATCTCTGCCGGTCTTCAGATCGGGAAGAACGGCAAAACAAACGGCACTTCAGGACGTGAAGCTGCCTGGTAGAGGGAGTTCTGGCTTGGTTGATTGTGTCTACGACAGCAGGTGGTAGGTCACTTAGATCTTCCCCATCCTGACCAGGGGCCAGGCGTGGAGTTTCCAGATGTCTGGGCGCGGATGCCACAGGGTGCCCCGTACCTGAGAAAGAAGGGGAATTCGCCAGGGAGGTGCTGTCGAGAGGAGCGTGAGATCCGAGAACCGAGTCATGTGGGCCAATAGGGGGCCACTAGAGTGACTTGTTCGTCATCCTCCCTGACCTTGCACAGCACCCGTGCAACTAGGGTCACTTGGGGAAATACGCACTTGTGCAGCCCCCGGGGGAAGCTGTGTGCCAGCTCGTCTGTCTCTAGGGGAGCCTCTGCTAGGGAGTACCAGAGCGGGCAGTGAGAGGTCTCTTGGGACGCGAGCTGGACCCCCTGGGGGTGTAGCCTCTACTCTCCACTGAGAGTGCCCTTTCGCGACAACGCGTCCGCTGCCGTGTTGAGGTTTCCTGGGATATGAGAGTCACTGCTGACTCCAAAGGAAGAGATGGCGGGCGAGTTGTGAGATGTGACGGGAGCACACACCGCCTTGGTGCTTTATGTACGCTATTGTGGTAGTGCTGTCTGAATGGATCAAGACGTGCTTTCCCCAAAGTAGTGGGAGAAACCTCCGCAGGGCAAGAATTAAAGCCAGCAACTCTAGGCATGTTCCAACCCAGCCATTCGGAGGTGTCTGTGGTGACCAGAATGTGTCAGCACACCTGCCATAGGGGGACTCCTGTCCGCAGAAAACAGAGGTCTGTCTAGGGGTTGAAAGTCTGTCGGCAGGAGGGGGTATGTGCTGCGCCACCATGCCCATCTTGGGACTCGAGTCTGAAGCCAGTGCTGAAGTGGTCTCATATGCATCAACCCCAGAGGTGCCACCACTGTATGATAGCAGGATGCATATGACCCAGGAGCCTCTAGAATTGTTTTAGAGGAACCGCTGTGCCTAGCTTGAACAAGGGGAGGCATTTTAGCACCGACTGCGCACGCTCGTTGGTGAGGCGTGCTGTCATTGAGACTGTGTCTAACTCCATGCTGAGAAAAGAGATGCTCTGAACCAGGGCAAGCTTGCTCTTTTCCCAGTTGACCTAAAGTCCTAGCGGCTGAGGTGCCTGAGCACCTGGTCCCTGTGGGCACACAGTAACTCTTGAGAGTGGGCTAGGATGAGCCAATCGTCGAGGTAGTTGAGTATGCGGATGCCCAATTGCAGGTCCAGGATCGGTCGCAAGCCACCACCTTTTTTGGGTATGATGAAGTAAGTGCTGAAGAAACCCTTCTTCATCTCGGCTGGAGGGACAGGCTCTTTCGCATCTTTGAGTTAAAGGGTCGACCTCTCCGCAAGTAGGGTGTTGTACCATGCACCGAGGTAAAGCGGGATAAAGCGGATACTGCCGAAAGTGGGTGGGGGAACTGAATCTTGTAGTCGAGTCGGATGGTCCTGTACAACCAGCGTGATGGGTTGGGAGGTGAAAGCCACGTGTCCAAGCTCCGCATGAGGGGCACTAAGGGGACTATCAATTTTGACGTACCTGAAAGGTGCGTCCACGATCTCGACAGCTCATCGTGCACCTCTGGAAAGAATGTAAGTCCAACCCCATGCACACGGCGCCCCGGCCAAGCATGTTGGCCATCTGGGCAACAGCCTCGGACTGGACGGGCCGACCCGAAGGTTGCAGCCCAGTCGAGTCTTCCGCGTCAGATGCCGGGACGCTCTCCGATGCAGAGGCTAATTCCTCATACTACTAGCCGGGTCTGAGGGAGTAGTCAGACTGGCTGTGAGGCAAGCCGCTCTCACCTCAAGCCCGGACGGAAGTCAACGAGCATGCCAGGGGGCAGGTGGTTCGTGGGGATTTACCCGGTGAAACCGAGCCTGCTGCCATCCCCAAATCGCCTCCATCGCCAGCCGGGTCGTCCTCAATCCCGTGGGAAGAATGAGCGACGCGGGGGGGGGGGGCGTCTGCAGTGGCGTTCCTTTTTAGGAAGGAAAGCCGCGACAGCATCGTTGCCATGGATAAGTTCCATCCACAAACGCTGCCTTAGTGTGATCATGGCCCAGACACACAAGGCAGTGTCTTTGAGTGAAAGGAAATAATGTTAATGCATGTGCTGTTTTTGGAAGACTTTCCTGTGGCATTATACGGAAAAGAGGGAACATACTTTTTCAGACAACGAGAATTTCTTGGCTTGTGATATTTTTGACTCCCAAGGGCCATCCGCTTGGAATTGTGTTCTTTTAAGGAATCACAAGGTAAAATACAAAACTTGAATAACAATGATCTATGATGTTCACTTGACCCTGACTGACGTGGAATTGCTTGGTAAAACACATTCAGTAGTCAAATGGACCATTGGAAAGACTGGTGGATGGCTGTCTGGATAGGTCTAATCAGAAACACAAAATTGTACAGCCATACACAGGTGCAGCACTGGAGAAAATAGGCATAAAATGTCCCGCCTGTCCCATTTACCAGTAATCATGACATGAAATGAAAAGACAACCCCGTTCACAGTAGCCAAAGAAAAACATTATGAAAAACACCAAGAAAACTAAATAAAAGATACGCTTACAGATTGCACATTTTCTTTTAAAAAAAAAGCTGCGATCTGATGATGTCAGATAGTGTTTAACATTGCAAAAATCATTATCTTATAATAACTAACTTTTAATGATGCACTCAGTAATAATTTCCTCATTAAAAAGTGTAACTCCTAAAGACATTAATTATAATTTTGCAATATATTTAGGAAATACCACTCACATTAAAATGAAGAATCCAGTAACATCAGTAAATAAAAGCGGTTTTATTCTACATGGAGAATAATGGTATGGTAATGGTAAATTGATCTTGTTTAAAGGGTGTTTAGATGCATACTACTAAGAGTTGACCTTTAGCAGCAGAATCTATTCACATGTAACACGAAGGCTTCAATATGTATTATCTTATATGTTTCTTGTACCATTAAACACAGTAGTGTCACTTGACTGGATGGCAATATACATATGCTAATTATATAGAGGTGAGGTTATGCATAGTAAAAACAGAAATGTTTGGTCCATATATATTTATTTCGGAGTGGGGAATATGTGCACAATCCTTTGCTAACTGGGATTTATCATGAAAGTTCGCGCAGGTTCTGGAATCCATACAGTTTTATTAATCTGAAAACCTTTGTGCATACGCACACTTTTAGTATGAAATCTGCTGTAGATTTTATTCATACCCAGTGGAGTAAAACCTTAATCTTAGAGGAAAATTAGGACCAATGAATCGTACATGTCCTTGATTATGTGACCATGATTACTTCTGGTTTTAACTCTGGACTAGAACCTGGGTGTCAGAGGCTGCTGATGCGACACGGCATTAGTTGTGCCACAGGAAAATATAAACACATTTAAACTGATGGCAAAATGTCTGATGGGAGATTGCACTGTCAGTGAGTCGTCAGAACTGGGTCATTGTCAGGGCACTGGAACATTCAGTAGCAATATGTTGACTTCCAGTGTGATCATGTTGACTGTTCTCTCTGTGTCTTTTGCGCTATAGATTTAAAAGGACCGGCTCAAATTAGTCATTCTTGGTAATGGTATAAAATTGTTTTAGTTTTTTTAATTTCATTTAGTCAAAGATTACTCAATTCAGTTTTATGGATTTTTGATATAAAATTGAAATGCATAAATCTTAAAAATAGATGAAAATATGAGTTATATTTTGGTTAATTTTCCTTGTGGTATTTGCTATCTGAAATTTATTATCTATCTCAATCACATACATGTCTTGTTGTACTAGCACGTATTGAACATATTGCAGAGACATATTGCTAACTTATATTTCTTATTGACATATTGAAATTGCCATCATCATCAAATCCAGAAAATGGGTAGCCTGTTTAGGATGTTATGGGCAGAAGAATTATTGACACCATTTTGACTCATAATGACTTAAATACAGAATCTACACTGACATTCTCCTAAGCAATAAAGATATTCAGACTGGTGCCGGCCATATCTGGCAAATCTTAACTGTCTTATATACAAAGGACAGATTTATCCGAACACACTTCTAGATAGATCCAAGAGATAGATAAAGAACCGTAGCCATGGTCACAATGGAAATCTGTGAAATCACAGAACAAAGACATAAGGTTCTTCCATATAACCAACTCTCTACACTTAAAATTATTATACTAATCATGAGGCATGTTTCTGGCTCACCTGCTCACATGAATGTTAATTCATGAACATTTGACATGGACTTTGGACTTTTCTTATTTCACTACAATCCATACATATAGCCATGCGTAGAATTATACTAAAAATATGGACAAATACATCCTAGGCAAATGATAACCCTGACAATTTTTTTTTCATAATGTGTGGTGTATTATACGTGTTTAAAACAAAAAAAAAAACTAATTAGTAGGGAGTTTTATCATGCATTATAGCTGAATTATAACTGTAATTTAATAAGAAAGTACAAGTGTTTAGTAAGTAATTCATTGTCACTTAAATTGCAGAATGAGCTATTTACACATACCACTTATTGTAACCCAAACATACTTATAATAACTCACGCAGAAGTCAAATGGGACTTAATCATTTAGATCTGCAGTGGCATTTTACTGAAACCACAAGATCAAATGCCTGTGATGAAGTTTAGTGTGTCCTGTAATTAGAAACACAACAGATCTTATGCTTTAAGTCCTGCAAGATGTATTTGCTGTTGGTAATGTAGACATATATGAGACGCAAAACCAATTTAAGTCAAAAGAATAGAAAAAAGATTAGAACAACAAATTCCATCAGTGGGTTCTGGAGGAATATAAGCCATTACATATCATAAAAAGGGCGATATTATGACATGCAATGCCAAAATGAAGAACACATGTAATATATCATGAAATTTTGGACAGTTTGTATGTATATAACACCAGAAATACACTTGTAAAAACACTCAGTGTTTCAGTATGCCTAATTAAGTTTTTTGAGCTTTTCTGTACCTTTATTGAGCTCTATGCTTAGAGTTTTGAGAAGCATGTATTCTTGGTGCAATACATGAAGGAAAAACTCGTTTGCGCACTGCCTTAATATTTAATCCATAGATTAAAGGATTAAAAACAGGTGGGACTATAACCAATTCTAAAGCCAAGAAATTTCGTAGGCTCTCTGGAATGTCATTTGCACCATATCTTGTATACATAAAATCAAAAAGCATAGCAAAAGTGAAATTTATCAGTGCAAATATATGTGGCAAACATGTTTGCCAGAATTTCTTTCTATTCTGTAAAGATGTTTTACATGCAGCGATGAGTTTAATATAGGATACTATGATTAAAACTGCAAAGCTAAAAAATGTGACAGTAGTGGCATATCCAAAGACATTATTAACAAAAGATGATGCACAAGACAGTTTTACGATTGACCAGTTGTCACAATATAATTTGTCAATGTGATATTTACAAAATGGCCTCAAGCTTGATAACAGCACACCAGTAAGGGTAAAGCAGTTGGGAACAACCCAGGATAAAATCATTAATTTAACACAGGTAATTTTATTTAATTTGGAATGATAGTCTAAAGGTCTGCATATGGCTACATATCTATCGTAAGACATCACTGTTAATATTGTAAATTCACAAAGTAAAGAGCTGTAGATAACATATGTTTGTAGAGCACACATTTGTGAGTTGATCACGTATGAATCCAGTATTAAATCAGACAACATTTTAGGGTAGAAACCTGTGGCTCCATATACCCCATTTACACACATATTGCACAAGAAGATGTACATTGGTTCATGAAGAGCTTTCTCCATTATTATGACCAAAGCAAGACGAAAATTAATTGACAGTATAAGTACATATAAGGCAAGAAAACAAGTAAAATATATATGCCTGAATGATTTAGATTCTTTGGGCACCATAAGCGTCAGCATCACAGGATAAGAAATATTATCCACCATGGTATGGATGGTCCCTTAAATCACATGAAACAAACAAATATTGTATATGCAATACAAATTGCACACAAGACATCAAACCAATCAAAGTTCACTACAACATGTAAATAAATAGGAGATTTCATTCATTTCATTGTTGCTGAAGGAAATAAGTCAGAGTTATAGTCACAAAATGGGAAATCAACAGATTAACAGAATAGGAGCTGAATGTGTTCTCAGCTGATCGTGATGAGGTATAGGTTGTTTTTATACAATGTGTTTGTCAATATGGGCAATGGTTTTCAAACTAGGGGGCGCTCCATCACAGGGGGGCGTGGGATCATGCAAGGGCAGGCACGAGAATGATGATAAATTCACCAAGAAAAATATAAATATAAATTAATATATTAAAATCTATTGTTAAAATAAATTAAAATGAATAGCTTAATAGACCATACTGTAGTTCAGTATAATAGACTGTTGCTCTATGGAGTTATAGTACTGCTAAATTTTAAGTAGTGCCTGCCCTATCTAGGATGGCATGATGGTGAGTAAATTATGAAGGAATTTTAATGTATGGGTGAACTATTCCTTTAATAAAAATTGTGACACTTTTCTGAGAGATCATATGAGTGGGGAGGGGTCTGCTGAACAGAAGAGAAAGAGAGCCCTTATGAGAAGCAAACTTTTTTTATTCTCTTTTTTTCATTTTCGTTTGCAGAAAAGCAAAATGTCACAGTTCTGACACAATAATTTTACACAATAAATAATGAATGCATTGTGTTATTGTATCCTATTTGTTTTTTAGTGATTACATTTTTGTGATGTGATATCATAGTTTATATGAAAAACTATTTAATCAGTAAGTGTAACTGTAAGTTTCTTTTTTTTTTTTTTTTTTTAAGAATATGGTGCTTTGCTCATGTGTATGCTCATGCTTTGGCTTGGGAGAAATTATAATCATTTACAAAAACATCGGTACTGTTTAAGCCTTGTAGTGTTATCGGTGTTTGACTAAAAGAAGCACGCTATCGCCCACCTGGAATCTTCAAACTGCAAATGTAGGAACTGAGTTTAGATTTTGTGCTGCAAACATACCTACTTTTGAAACATATTAGTGCTATGACATTTATCTCAGGATAATAGCAAATTGCACTTTGCGGCACTTCATTTGCATACAATACACCCACAGTTTGTGGGCATAGGTAGCGCAAACACTCCCACCCATGACTAGTTGTGCTTTGCGTTGGCATGAAAAATTGTGCTTAGAATTAGCGCTCTCACAAAAATTGGATAAGACATAGTCATTGCACACAGTGATGTAGTGGTACTAAAAACGTGGGTAAACTTCTAGGTTACTGATGTAACCTCCGTTCCCTGATGGAGGGAATGAGACGTTGTGTCGATGTGTTGACACTAGGGGTTCACTCTTGGGAGCCCAGACATCTCTGATCTTTGAGAAAAGGCCAATGAAAATTGGCATGTGGAATTTGCATACCAGTCCCCTGGACATATGGGTATAAAAGGAGTGCCGCTTGCAAACACGCACTCAGGTTTCGCACTGAGGAGCCGTGCCAAAGATCCGGCCTTTTCAGTGGTTGTGGCAAGAGGGACACAATGTTGCATTCCCTCCTCAGGGAACGGAGGCTACATCAGTAACCATGACGTTCCCTATCTGTCACTCACTCAACGTTGTGTCGATGAGTTGACAATAGGGGTCCCAATGGAAAATACCACAGCACAGCAAGCTGTCGTGTAACTACACCCAACACACTGGCAGGCATGAAGCGGTCCCCTACACCTTGTGGAGCGGCTAACTGCTCAGAAGTTTAAGGACTGGCTTGCCCAGCCACAGCCTTCTCTCTATTGTTCTCCCCAAAAAAAGCTGGGGGCAAAATAAGGTCCATGTTGGGGGGTGTCCCTCCAAAGAGGAGGACACCGAGGAGACCACACCCAGCCTCAAGAAGGGGGGGGGGGCTTCTAAGTGGAATACAACACATGGTCTTACTGGGTCAGTGCGGAAGCACGTCGTGCGGAGCGGCACTGAGGTAGGTTCTACCCAAGGAGGGGAGGAGTTACTACAAATACGGTGACCAAGGACAGAGGGCCCTCTGGAAGGAAGACAAGGTTTACCAGTGGGGAAAACATTTTGCGGAATATACTTCACAAAGTGTTACCTAAGGAGACAACCAGCACATGAGGAGCACTTACCTCAGTACGGGGGCCTAAATGACGCATGTACTGTGGCGGTGGCGAGCCTCTCCATATACTCATCATCCGCTGGGCTAAGAAGAAGGAACGTCCAGGGTTCACAATTTTTTGCGATCGAAAAGAGTGCACATCTTCACCTCAAGGGAGGGGAAGAATCTATGCGAATGTGGTACACTTGGCCAGCTGACACGAACTGACCTGTTTGTGTCACCTGATAACACATGGGACAATACTGGCTTAACCCTGAGGTTATAGAACCTCACAAATGTGTTAGGTGTTGCCCAGCCCGCAGCTCTACAGATGTCTGCTAGAGAGGCACCATGGGACAACGCCCAAGAAGCCGCTAAGCCCATGGTAGAATGGGCTCACAGGCCAGCATTGGGCGGCACATGCTGGGCATGGTATGCCATAGTAATGGCATCCATGATCCAGTGAGCGATCCTTCAGAGAAAGCGCGTCCTTTCCGCTGTCCACCCAAGCAGACAAGAGTTGGTCAGAGCTTCTAAAGCTTTGCGTGTGATCCAAGTAGATGCGAAGAGCACGCACCGGACACCGCAACGCCAAGGCTGGGTCTGCCTCCTCCTGGGGCAGAGCTTGCAGGTTCACCACCTGATCCCTAAAAGAGGTTGTGAGAACCTTGGGAGCATAGCCCGGTCAGGGTCTCAGTATGACGCGAGGAGCATGAGGTCCGAGAACCAAGTCCGGGGGGCCAATAAGGGGCCATTAAGAGGATCTGCTCCTTGTCTCCCTGATTTGCACAACTTCTGGGAGAAATCACTGGGAGAAAATGCACACTTGCTTAGCCCCAGGGGCCAGCTGTGCACCAGGGCATCTTTGTTGAGGGGAGTCTCAGTCAGAGAGTACCAGAGTGGACAGTGGGAGGATTCTGGGGAAGCGAACAGGTCTACCTGTGCTTGGCCGAATCGACTCAAGATCAGCTAGACCGCCTGAGGGTGGAGTCTCCACTCTCCCCTGAGCGTAACCTGCCATAACAGCATGTCCACTGTGCTGTTGAGGTGGCCCGAGATGTGAGTGGCTCGAAGCGACTTGATCCACCGCTGACTCCGGAGGAGGAGACAACGAGAGAGTTGAGACATGCAATGAGAGTGTAGGCTGTGTTGGCAGTTGATGTACGCAATCATCGCTATGTTGTTGGTCCGGACCAACACATGCTTAAAAGCTCATGTTAGCTTTTAAGGAGATGCCATGAAACTCTTTTTTTCTCTGAAGCATCCAGGGCTTCCTGCCTTTTTTGACCTGAAACCACTATCATAGAGGAGAGTTGCCAAGTCGTCCTTCTCATAAGCTTGTCTGCTTTTGGCAGTGCATCCCTCTTTGCTGCAAATTCAGGGATAATTGTTCTATTTCCTCTAATGCGTCATATATTAACCCTAAATCCCATAGGAACTCCTGTGATTCCACCCTGGTCATCAAGCCTTTGTACATGGCTTTCTGTTTCATCACTTTTGGCATCTTCTGCTGTAGCACTAAAGTGGTAATGGAGGGCTTTAACTGTTCTGAAGCTACTGGCAGCCCAACAAACATCAAGCACCCTTCCAATCTTCTGCAGATTAACTTCTACTTCTTGTGCCTGCTCATCCAGTTCACAACAATTCTTTGGTGACTTGTGGTAGAGGGTGTGAAATTTGTCCATAAGAAATAGTAAATTATGAATTTTAGTTTCTTCTTTATCTGCGTCTCCCACTGACAGTTCTAACCTATGATTAAGGCAATGCCAAACTATGAGTTGAGGATATTTCTGCTGTAGACAGGTAGCTAGGCATTGGATTCTGGGAATTGTAGTGCCTTGAATACAGTGGAGGCAAACTGTGACATTACCCCCCTCCCTCCTTTAAAGGGTGACTCCTGGCGCCCCAAGACAGATGATGGTAGGGTGATGACATTAGAAGGATCCCAGGAGGATGATCTGGGGGCCTAGGGGGCGGCCTCAGGGCTGGGAATGGGTCTGGGGCCTGGAGGGTGGCCCCTGGGCAGGGACTGGGTCTGGAGGCCTGGGAATTGGCCACAGGACAGGGACTGGGTGTGGAGGCCTGGGAGGTGGTCACAGGGCAGGGACTGAGTCAGTAGGACTGGGGGTTGGCCGCAGGGCAAAGACTAGGTCAGGAGGCGGAACCTTTGGAGGAGGAGACTTTGGGGAAGTGGGCGGAGCCACAGAAGACAGAGAGTGGAGCCGAGGAAGACTCAGAGGGTGGAGCTGAGGAAGGCAGAGCCATGGAAGAGTCAGAGGGTGGAGCAAGGGAGGAGCCAAGCGAGGTGGAACCAAGGGAGACTTAAGGAGAGGAGCTGAATGCAGAGCCAAGGGAGGCAGAGCCATGGAAGACTCTTATGGTGAAGCCGTGGAAGACACAGCCGTGAGAGGCTCGGGGCTGAGAGTCATGGAAATGAGCACCGGCAGAGACTGGGGAACCACCTCCATGGTTGTGAGCACTGGCAAAGGCTGGAGAATAACCTCCGTGGTCGTGAGTACTGACAGAGAATGGGGAACGATCTCCGTGGTCGTGAGCACTGGCAGAGACTGGGAAAAGACCTCCGTGGTCAAGAGCACTGGCAGAGACTGGGGAGAAGGTGCCCTCTTCCTTCTCTTTCTACTTCAGCCAACAGGGAGCGTGGTTACGTGGACAGTCCAGGCTACAGGTGCTGGCTCTGGGACGGTCAAGGCTACAGGCGCTTGCTCGCCAACCGTGGAAGGCGTGGGCACTGGCTCTTTGACCATGGCAGGCGTGGGCACTAGCTCGCTAACCATGGCAGGCATGGGCACTGGCTCACTAAATGTGGCAGGTGTGGGCACTGGCTCATTAACCGTGGCAGGCGTGGGCACTGGCTCTTTGTCTTTTTTGTTTGCTTTTATACTCATATATGGAGTACATTTTTTTTAGCAGATTCTATGATTGAGCTCTTTGGTTTTTTAGATGAAATAATTTTTTATTGGATTATGGACTACTTTGCTGCAGAAAAGCTTCCATCTCCAGGCTCTACTTGGATTCTGAGGCCCTGTTAGCCTCTCTAGGCCCTAGCAGTCCAGCTACCATCTCTAGACACCAGGTCCTAGCAGCCCAGCTTCCATCTTCAGGCTCTACTTGGATCTCGAGGCCCTGGTAGCCTCTCTAGGCCTTAGCAGCCCAGCTACCATCTCTAGGCTCCAGGCCCTAGCAGCCTAGCTACCATCCTCTTTCTCTAGCCCAGCTCTAACCCTGCTACCATCTCTAGGCTTCAGGCCCTAGCAGCCCAGCTATTGTCTCTAGGCCTGTTTGGATCCTGTGGCCCTGCTAGCCCTTCCAGGCTTCACTTGGATCTTGAGGTTCTGCTAGCTTCTCTAGGCCCTAGCAGCCCAGCTAACATCTCCAGGCTCTGCGTGGATCCTTAGGCCCTGTCAGCTCCTTCGGGTTTTGCTAACATCTTCTGCTAACATGGCTTTTTTTTTAATGCTGCTTTGTTCATTTTTTGTGCAAAATCTAAGATCAAGTGATTTATACTGGGTGAGTACATCTTACAACATTTGTGGCTCTTTGGACATAGCCTATGAATTCAACTGTTCAGCCTTTGTGCATTCCCCTCAAATGCCAAAAGAGTTGGCAGAGGACTTAAATTTAGCCTGGTTTCTACCCAGAGATATTCTTCAGCTTCAAAATCTTTTGATTTTAAATGACTATTTTGCATTTGATGACAGACATTACTGGGACTCTCATTTTAAAAACTCTATAGATTTTTCATATACTGATGGTAAACAGAGATGGTTAATATTTTTATTGTTGCTTTTATCTGGCAATGTGCAGCCAAATCCAGGCCCTGAGTTGCAGTGTATTCCATTGCCATCTGATGTGAAATCCATGTCTGGTTTGAGTGTAATTCACCTTAATGTTCGCAGTTTGTTACCCAAAATGGATCTGCTTAGAATTTGGGTGAATTTAACAGATGCAGATATTGTTGTGCTATCTGAAACCTGGCTGACAAAATCAATCACTGATATGGACATTGGAATGGGTGGTTATAACGTGTTTCAGTGCTGACAGATTAAGGAAGGGTGGTGGGGTTGCTATTTATGTCAAATCTAAATTTAATGTGAAGTTAGTCCATTCAAAATCAATCGGTAAGCAGCTGGAATTTTTGGCAGTGAAGGTGGAGTTGGCCAAGGGCATTTATGTTACTGTTGTTGGGTGTTATAGGCCTCCTTCTGCCCTGAGTACTGCATTGCAGACTCTTATTCAACTCTTATCCAGATTGGACTACTCTGAAATTATTTTAGCAGGTGATCTAAACTGGGACTGGCTGAAACCTTGTTCAGATGAATTTAAGTCATTTTGTGATTCTGTCAATTTTACACAGTTAATCAATTCTCCCACTCGCTTAAATCTTAAGTGCCATGAGAAATCCACCTTAATTGATTTAATTTTGACTAATGTCCCGCATAAATTTTCTGCTGTTGGTGTTTTTGCAATGACCTAAGTGACCACTGCGTTGTTGCTGTTGTAAGGAATACTAAGATGCCTAAATGTAAACCTCGAGTAATATGTAAGAGGAATCTCAAAAATTTAATGAACAGGGCTTTTGCCATGATTTGTTTAATTGTGACTGGAGTAGAATAGAGCTGATTCCCGATGTGGAGTCAGCCTGGATCTTTTTCCGGATAGTTTTTTGCAAGTAATAAATAGACACGCCCCACTAAAGAGATTCAGAGTTAAGGGCGGGATAATCCCTGGTTTTCCTCTGAGCTGGGAGATATTCTTCATGACCGCAATTTAGCTTGGGCCAAAGCAAGAAAAACGGGCTCTCCGTCTGATTGGCTTGTTTTTAGGCAGCTAAGAAATAAATGTTCATCTTTTATTAAGAAAGCAAAATCAGATTTTTATCTGTCAGCCACTACTAACACCTTAAATGATCCCAGAAAATTCTGGAAGGCTATAAAATTACTTTCTCCAAACAAAGATAGTATTAATGTTCCTTCTTCTATTATGAAAGAGTCTGTAGTAGTTCATGACAAGCTGGAGATATTGAACCATTTTAATGAGCATTTTATTCAGTCTGGTTCTTTGTTTGACACTGCTTGTCCTTATACTGTGACACCTTGTAGAGATGTACCAGTTTCTACAAGTGTCTTCAATCTCACTCCATTCTTAGTGGCTGACGTTCAAAAAGCCTTAAAAGGACTGGTTCCTGAAAAACCCCAGGACCTGATCTTATAGAGCCCTATTTCTTAAAAATAGCTGCTGATTGTGTAGCACAGCCTCTAACGCACCTTTTTAACCTTACTTTAGAGAGCAATACTATTCCCAAAATATGGAAATCTGCATTTGTTTGTCCATTATTGAAAGGGGTGACCCGTCAAACTTAAATAATTACAGGCCAATTTCTAATTTGTCTGTTTTGGCCAAAACGCTTGAATCCCTGGTGAGTGATCAGATGAAAGACTTCTTGCATGTACAGGACATTTTATCCCCATTTCAGTCAGGTTTTAGGAAAAACATAGTACCATCACAGCTGCAATGAAGGTGATAAATGACATCTCTGTTGCTCGTGACAAGAAGCAGCACTGTGCATCACTTTTTATTGATTTGTCAAAAGCTTTTGACACGGTTGATCATGATGTTTTAAAGATTAGGCTTCTAATTCGGGTTTTCAAAGAAAACTGTCTCTTGGTTCTCAAACTGTCTTAGTGACAGAACTCAGTGCATTAAGCATGATGGTGTTCAATCTGGTATTTTACCAATCCTTAAAGGGGTTCCACAAGGCTCTGTATTAGGCCCTCTTTTATTTATTATTTATATAAATAATCTTAATCGGCATGTGTCTGATGCAAACTTTCATTTTTATGCAGATGACACAGTTATTTATTGCTGTGCACCCTCTCTTAAACAAGCCATTGCACATTTACAGAATGCCTTCAATGTGGTCCAAAACACTTTGCAACAGTTGAAACTTGTGCTCAATGCAGACAAAACAAAATGTATGCTTTTCACAGGACCTCGGAAAAGACCACTGAATGTTCCCTCAGTGATTACTCTTGATGGACGTGAAATACAGACTGTTACAACTTATAAATATCTTGGTATTGTTATTGATGATTGCCTATCATTTCAGCCTCATGTTCACTGTCTAGTGAGAAAGTTGAGGCTAAAATTGGGTTTTTACTTTCGAAATAAGCTGTGCTTTTCTTTTAAAGTTAAAAACGGTTAGTTGCATCCACTTTTTTATCTGTGCTGGATTATGGTGATATATTATATATGCATTCATCTGCTCAATGCCTTCACATGATTGATGCAGCCTATCATGCATCGCTGAGATTTATTACTAATTGTAAAGCTCGCACCCACCACTGTGAGCTGTATTCTCGTGTAGGGTGGTCTGCTCTGGCCACACGGAGGCTTTGTCATTGGTATACATTTATATATAAGGCTATTCTTGGTGTGCTCCCATCCTATTTATGTTCACTTCTTATGAAAAAAAGAGCTGGTCATTACTCTCTCCGTTCTCAGGCTGTTGTCTTGTTTTCTGTCCCACATGTCAGTACTGTGCTGGGTAAAAAGGCCTTTGTTTATTCTGCTCCCTTTACATGGAATTTTCTGCAGAACAACTTAAAACTTAGTAAATTGATTCCTTTGAGTGTTTTTAAGTTGAGAATGAGATGCTTTGAGTTGGACTCCTTCACATGTCAATGTTTTTATTGAGATTTCATTGTAAGTGCATAATTGGCTTTCATTTGTGTGTCTTTGTACGTATGTAATGATGTGATGTAATTTTGCTGCCTATCTTGGCCAGGTCCCCCTTGCAAAAGAGATTTTTAATCTCAATGGGTTTTTCCTGGTTAAATAAAGGATAAGAAGTAGGAACCTGACGATTAAGTCGTGCTTACCAAGAGACTTGCCGTCTACCGTGTCGTGGTGGGCCGCGATAGCAGCGACATACACATTGAGGGTGGAGGGGGACAGCCTCCTCTCCAGCCTCTCCCGAAGAAACACGAGCACTGACCTAACTGCGCACTTCTGCGGGTTTTCGGCTTGGGAAGAACACTAGTCCGCGAATGGACGCCACTTCAGAGCATAAAGATGCCTGGTAGAGGGGGCTCTGGCTTGATTGATTGTATCTATGACGGTCGATGGTAGGCCAGCTAGATCTTCCGCATCCCGTCCAAGGGCCAGACGTGGAGGTTCCAGAGGTCTGGGTGCGGGTGCCAGAGCGTGCCCCGTCCCTGAGAAGGAAGGTCCTTCCTCAGGGGAATTCGCCAGGGAGGGGCTGTCGTGAGGAGCGTGAGGTCAGAGAACCAAGTCCGGGTGGGCCAGTAGGGGGCCACCAGAATGACCTGCTCTTCGTCCTCCCTGACCTTGCATAGCACCTGTGCAAGAAGGCTCACTGGGGGAAATGCGTACTTGCGCAGCCCCGTGGGCCAGCTGAGTGCCAAAGCATCTGCCCCGAGGGGAGCCTCTGTCCAGGCATATCAGAGCGGGCAGTGGGAGGTTTCTTGGGAGGCAAAACAGGTCTACCTGGGCCTTGCCGAACCTGTCCCAAATCAGCTGGACCGACTGGGGGTGGAGCCTCCACTCTCCGACGGGTGAGCTTTGTCTTGACAGCGCGTCCGCTGTCACATTGAGGTTGCCGGGGATGTGAGTTGCGCCTAGTGACTCCAGTCGCTGCTGACTCCAAAGGAGGAGACGACGGGCGAGCTGTGACATGTGGAGGGAGCATACTCCGCCTTGGCGATTTATGTAGGCTACGATCGTGGTGCTGTGTGTCCTGACTAGGACGTGCTTGCCCCGAATTAATGGGAGAAACTTCCTCAGGGCAAGGAAAACAGCCAGCAGCTCTGGGCAGTTGATGCACCAACGCAGCGGGCCTCGGTTCCACCGGCCTGCGGCTACGTGCCCGTTGTACACGGAGCCCCAACCCAATTTGGAGGCATCAGTTGTAACCAGAACGCGTCGGGACACCTGCTGCAAGGGTAGTCCTGCCCGTAGAAAGCAGAGGTCTGTCCAGGGTTTGAAGGTTTGGCGGCAGGCAGTGGTAACTTTCACGTTGTGCGTGCCGCGGCGCCATGCTCGTCTCGGGACTCGAGTCTGGAGCCAGTGCTGAAGTCGTCTCATATGCATCAACCCCTGTGGCGCGGCCGTCGCAGAGGATGCCATATATCCCAGGAGCTGTTGGAATCGTTTAGAGGAACCACGGCACCTGGCTTGAAGGGAGCAAGGCATTTCAGCACTGACTGAGCACGCTCGTTGGAGAGACGTGCTATTATTGAGTCTAACTCCAAACCGGGAAAAAAGATGCTCTGGACCGGGGTGAGCTTGCTCTTTTCCCAGTTGACCTGAAGCCCCAAACGGCTGAGGTGCCTGAGCACCTGGTCTCTGTGCGCGCATAGTAACTCTCGCGAGGGGGCCAGAATGAGCCAGTCGTCGAGGTAATTGAGTATGCGTATGCCGGCTTCTCGGAGCGGGGCAAGAGCTGCCTCTGCGACTTACGTGAAGACGCGAGGGGACAGAGACAGGCCGAAGGGGGGGACTTTGTACTGATACGCCTGGCCGTCGAACGCGAACCGTAGGAAGGGTCGATGTCGAGGGCGAATCGAGACGTGGAAGTATGCGTCCTTCAGGTCTACCGCTGCGAACCAATCTAGATGCCGGACGCCAGATAGAGTTTGTTTCTGGGCATTTTGAACGGGAGTTTGGACAAGGTCCGATAAAAAACTCGCAGGTCCAAGATCGGTCGTAAGCCGCCGCCTTTCTTGGGTACAACGAAGTAAGGGCTGTAGACACCCTTCTTCGTTTCGGTTGGAGGGACAGCCTCTATCGCGTCCTTTAATAGAAGGGAGGCGATTTCTTCGTGCAGGGAATGGGCATGTTGGCCGTGTACTGCGGAAAAATGTACGCCCACAAAGGGGGGCGGAGACCTGGCAAACTGAATTGCGTAACCGAGTCGAATGGTCTGGTGCAGCCAGCGTGACGGGTTGGGCAGTGAAGGCCACGCCTCTAAGCTCCGTGCTAGGGGCACCAAGGGGACGAGTTTTTTGGACGTACCCGGCGGGGCTTCGCAGCGGTGTGGAACAGGTAACGCGGCGTCGGGAGGCAACGTGGCATCCCGAGGCTCTGGTGCTGAGAATAAACTCAAAGCACTTACCTTGCTCCGCGCACCCGGTAGGGGGCGGGTTCGTGACTGAGGAGGAGGTCTGATGCTGGCGTCCTCTGAACTCGTCTGAACCGGCCGGCCAGGGAACAGTCATAGGGCTGAGGGCGGGGATACCGCGTCCGGGAAGCCGGGACTGTAGAGGCCTGAAAGCAGAGTGCCGTGAGAATGGCATTTGCGGGCCAGGTGACCCCAGAGACAACAAGGAAATAGCTCTATAGTTTGTAAAGAATTGAACAAAAAAATTCTCCTCCCGGCCCTCCACCGGGGAACGGAGTGGTCTTACCAGCTCCGGAGCTAACGTCTCGGTCTCTGGGTCTGTCATCTCAGGAGCGCCTGGGAGCCTTCTGGGTCCTCAAGGGGGTCCGTGAGACGATGGGCGTCCAACTTCTGCGGGGAGCTCAACACTGGGGCTGAGAGCTGGGCCCACTCACTTGTTAGTTGAGGCAGAGCACCACTTTCTTTCTTTCTTGAAAGCCGCAGGAGGACGCCCTCGGCGAGCAGACAGGGCATGGCCCCTGGCGGCAGGTTTGCGGCAGGGAAGGGTGCTTTTTTTGCTTGAAAATAGCCTTTGTCTGTTTCTTCACCACTGAGGACTGCTGGGTGAAGTCATCAAGTGGTGTTGCCGAATGGACGGAGCTGGGAGACGGGGGCGTTTGAGAAAGCGTGTTTTGTCTGCCTCCCGTACTGCCTGTCCATCGTTGCGTTTCTGGACCACGGAGTGGCCATCGCCTGTTTGAGTGCAGTTCCTGCAGCACGTCAAGTTCTACCACCGAGGGTAGCGAGAGCGGAGGAGCGAGGAAGCTGGGCTTGCTCAGCTCGTCATGCACGTCCGGGAAGGAATCCGGGGGGGGCGCAGCTGTGAGTGGCGCACATGCCCGCAGAACCAATTAAGCCCGGAGAAGCATAGCGGACCTTCTTGCGTCAGGCTCAGACTGGGCGGAGACCCGAAGGTGGCGGCCCAGGCGAGTTATCCGCATCCGACGCCGCTGTTACGCTCTCCGATGCAGCGGTGATGTCATCATCCAATGCCGGGGAGCTCGAGGGACCGGACGGTAGGCTGTTAAGCGGACCGCACTAATCCCGAGCTCGGGGGAAGCAGGCAAGCGTGCCGGGGAGGCGGGAGGTTTTCGAGGGGATTTACCCAGCGAAAGCGTCCCGTTATTCTCCCCAGATCGTTCTCCATCGCACACGGCGCCTGCCTCAATCCCGTAGGAAGGAGGCGAGGCGCGGGGGGCAGCTGAAATGGCTCTCTCTCACTACAAGAGAAAGCAGAGATCGCAACGCTGCCGCGGTTATGTTCTCACACTGAAAACATAACCCATTGGAGAGAATGCTCATCCCGAGCTCGGACGGAAACAAGCAAGCGTGCTGGGGAGGTGGGGGGTTTCGAGGGGGTTCACCCGGCGAAACGGAGCCTGTCACTGTCCCCAGATCGTTTTCATCACCCGCTGCGCCTGCTCAATCCCGTAGGAAGGAGGCGAGGCACGGGGGCGGCTGAAGCGGCTTTTTCTCACTACAAGAAAAAGCCTATGACCGCAATGCTGTCATGGCTATGATCTCGTACTGAAAACATAGACCATTCATAAAAACGCTGCCTGCGTGTGATTGCAACCCAGGAATGCAAGGCAGTTTTTATGGCCGTCAGAGGTGGGGAGAATCAACGCATCCAGAAACTACACAGAGGCGGAAAATCGTCTTTAAAAAGACGCATCCTGAGAAGGACGTTCAACGCCGCTGTGTTTTGCTCTTTTAGAGCGAAATTCACTCTTTTAGATTAACTCTTTCGAGTTGTCTGCGCTGTCGAAGCGCCCAGGGGCAAGAATGCACAGCCGTGCACGAATGAGAAAGCCGCTGTTATGCGCCGTCAGATCCAACAGCATGCAGAGCGTCAGAGGATTAAACAGGAAATTGGTGTGTAACTTGCAGCAGACTGCATGCACGACCATCGGCTCCGAAGAAATTTTCTGAATGAACTCCCGTATTTGCGCCGTTTAAATACCCGTATGTCCGGGGGCGGGACATGCAAATACTGGGTGCCAACTCTCATTGGCCTTTTTTCATAGTTCAGAGGTGAATATCGGCACTCAAGAGAGACCCCTAGCATCGCTTCTCTGACACAACGTAAGTAAGTAAGTAAAATTTATTTATATAGCACTTTTCACAGATAAACATCACAAAGTGCTTCACAGTAAAATGTAATACAAAAACAATTTAAATACATTCCCCAAAATACAAACAACAAACACTACAAACAACCATAAAAAAACCCTCGACTAACCAAAAGCCTGCTTGAAGAGGAAAGTCTTCAGTTGTTTTTTAAAAGAATCAACGTAAAACAAGAGGCAAAGCATTCCACAGCCTGGGAGCGACTGCCTGGAATGACTGGTCCCCTCTAGTTTTAAAATGGGTACGGGGAACAACTAATAGCATCTGATCTAAAGACCTGAGACTCCGGGTAGGAGTGTGCGGCTGTATCAGGTCAGTGATGTAGGTAGGGACTTGGCCATGCAAGGCTCTAAAAGTAAGAACTAGAATTTTAAAATGAATTCTATACTGGACTGGTAACCAGTGAAGTGAAGCTAAAACAGGTGTAATGTTCTCTTCTCTTAACCTTGCAGCAGAGTTCTGAACAACCTGGAGGCGATGAAGCTCCTTCTTACTCAAACACGTAAAAAGACTGTTACAATAGTCTAAACGGGAGGAGATGAATGCATGAATAATCATCTCTAACTCACCTTTAGTCACAGATGATCTTAATTTTGAAATGTTCCTCAATTGAAAAAAGCAGTTTCTAACTAATTGTTTCGAATGAAGCTCCAAGGACATAGCTGACTCAAAGACAACACCTAAGCTCCTGAGGCTCGGATGGACAGACGGGCCTAAGTCGCCAATATGTTGTATTATCTTTGGGATTTTACTTTCAGGGGCTGATAATTAGTGTTTCTGTTTTGTCAGAATTGAGAAGCAAAAAGTTCACACATAACCACTTTTTAATACTAGACAGACAGTTAATTAAAGAGGACAATTTAAACAACTCAGTTTCCTTAAAGGAGCAATACAGTTGGATATCATCCGCATACAAGTGATAAGATATGTCGCTAAACTGACTAATAACCTTACCAAGAGGAAATATATACAAGAGGAACAAAATAGGACCCAAGACAGAACCCTGCGGTACCCCACACGACAACTCTGCAGTTTCAGACACAATCTGATTCAAATTCACACTAAAGCTTCTACCTGACAGGTAGGATGAAAACCATTTTAAAACTGATCCTGACATGCCAACCAAATCACGAAGTCTATTTAACATAACATTATGATCAATTGTGTCAAAAGCTGCTGAGAGGTCCAATAAGACCAACACTGTATATTTTTTAGAGTCAGCTGACATCATAATATCACTTGAAACTTTAAGTAACGCCGTTTCTGTGGAATGTTTTTTGCGAAAACCAGACTGGAATTTGTCAAATAACTCATTATTCTCTAGGAAAAGGGTGAGTTTTTCAGCTACAACTTTTTCTAGAATTTTTGACATGAAAGGAAGCTTCGAAATTGGTCTATAGATTTCCGGTTGTAGCGGATCCAGATTAGTTTTTTTAAGTACAGGCTTAACAACCGCATGTTTAAAAAAAGCAGGAACAACACCATTTAAGAGTGAGGAGTTAAGAATCTCAACAATACAGGGGCCAATGTAGTCAAAAACTTGTACAAATAGCACAGTAGGAACAACATCCATAGGACAAAATGATGGTTTCATAGAATGTAACAGAGAGGTAATGTCAAGTAACGTCACAGGTGTAAAAGTGGACCAACAATGCGGGGGGGACATGTCACAGGCAAAGCTCTGAGCCAATGGTGGTTCAATGTTAGCCCTAACGTCTCTGATCTTATTAACAAAAAAGTTGAGGAATTCATTACAGTCAGATCTAGATAACACTGTTGTTTGAGAGCTAGTTGGAGAAACTATTGTATTAATGGTGTCGAATAAGATTTTAGGATTGTGCTTATTCGAGGAAATAAGTTGAGAAAAAAAGCACATTCTCGCCTTTTTCAACATCTCATTCAAGGTGACCATTAGATCTTTAAGATGGAGCCTGTGAACCTCGAGTTTAGAAGACTTCCAAAGACGCTCTACTTTTCTACAATTTCTCCTAAAACTTAAGATAGTTTCATCAATCCATGGACAGGTTTTATTGTGGGAGACAGCGCTCAATTTAATTGGTGCTACTTTATCTAGAATCGATAAGCACTGACCATTAAAAGATAAAATAAATTCATCAACATCAGTACATCCTTTCAGAGAACATGGGTCAAACAAGGCAGAGAACCTCTCTGCAGTGTCTTGATTAATAATCCGCCTTTGTGTCATAATTCTCTGGGGCGGAGGATCTTGAGGAAAGTTAATATTAAAAAACACACAGCTATGATCACTCACATGTATATCTTCCACATGTGTATTTACAATATCTAGACCAAGAGAAAAAACAAGGTCCAGGGTGTGACCCTTAATGTGTGTGGGTCCAGTAACGTGCTGAATGAAATTAAAAGAGTCGGTAATAGAAAGGAGATTAGCAGCTGTATTGCATGTAAAATCATCAATATTAAAGTCCCCCAAAATTAAAACCCTCTCAAGTTTGATGATAGATGATAAAAAGTCAGTGAAATCAGTAAGAAAGACACCTGCCGGTCCAGGAGGGCGGTAAATTAACACACTGTAAAAAACATTAGAAGAGCCTACTTTAAGCATTTGAGATTCAAAAGAGGCAAACTTTTCTGAGTTAATCACTCTACATATGAAACTGTCACGCTGCACAACAGCAAGTCCACCACCACGACGTGCCAATCGAGGCATCCCAGTAACAGAGCAGCCAACAGGACAGAGCTCGTTTAGGTAAACAAACTCATTTTCCCTTTGCCACGTTTCCGTAAGAAACATAAGATCAATGTTCATGCTCATAAAAAGCTCGTTAAGAAAAAACGATTTATTAGAGATGGAACGGGCGTTAAGCAAGGCAAAGTAGAGTAATGTAGCGTTCGACATACCGGCATCAAGAACAGCTGATTGTAACGGAACTGACCGTAAACAGCTGACACAATCACGAGGACTCCATTTGCGGCGAATTGACAGTCGCTGGTCAGGCGGCACAGAGAACATCGGTAATGGCAAGACCATCACGATCCCGTCAACAAATTGCTGATACACGCGAGGTTCACATCCAACTGGTAAAAGCATCGCGGGGTGTTGGTGCTGAGGAGCATTTTCACCCGTATTTAGGGGGAAAACTAGTCGCAGCCACCGAAATCGTTCCCCGCGATATGGCCAGAGCACCCCCGTCCAGGATTGGCGCCTTCTCTTCACTTGAATGCCAGCTCTGCAGCCCCTTCTCTTCGGTCTCTTCTTAGGATTCCCAGGTCCCCTGGCTGTAAACAGGAGCCGGTACTCAGGTGATGAAGGAGGACGCACAAACGGGGGCGAAAAGGTTTGTCTGAAACTTTCCCAACTTTCAGAGAGACTTTCCATAGACACTCTGATGTCCAACAACGAGCATCGATCATAAGTCCGAGCAGCAAAGACACAATAGTCAGACGATAGGGCTAATATGGCAACATATAGGGTGAATACAAACATAAAAAGTTTACGCAAGTGCGATGCAGCAATGGCCAAGCCAAACACAGGCGCCATCATATTTTTGAACGTGGAGAGCGACAGAAGGGGAACTGTTTACACCGACCACAACCCCTTAGTTTTCCTCCTGCGCATGGCCAACTCCAATCAAAGGCTAATGCGATGGTCTTTGGTGGTTCAGGGTTTTAACATTGACATACGCCACAAGAAAGGTACAGAAAATGTTATCGCAGATGCACTTTCTAGGGTGTGATAAGTTTTGTTGATGTTTGTGTCAAAATAAGATTTTGACTTTTATGGGTGGGGGTGTTATGATGAGACATGTTGGGTACTGTGTGTGTGTCTCTCTCTCTCTCTCTCTCTCTCTCACTCTGTCACTCACGCAGGTTGCACCGCCCTAATTGAACGTGTTGGTAACGTGCCCCGTGGTTGGTCAGGATGGAACTGCGCATCTTTTAAAAGAAAGGAAGGAACGTGGATCTAGAGAGAGAGATTGGAATGTTGTTTATTGCGTGTCTTTGAAACTGTTGTTATTGTAGGAAAGAGAATTAAGTCCGTGTAGTGACTTTTATAAGTACTGTATTTATTTTTCTCTCACCTTATTCCCCTTGATTTGTTCTTTTCCCATTTCTTTTGTAAAGTTTTCTGTACACGGTTTTTATTTTAACACTCAACGTGGCTGAGTGTTTCTGTTGGTTATTATAATTATTGTAAATGTCACTGCGTTTCAGCACGGAAGCCGTAGAGGTTGGGGTGCCATTTTTCTTTATTGTGAACATTATATTTTCTCTTGTTTTTGGCTAGTAAGGGAGTCAGTTTAGTCTCTGTATTTTGTTTAAATGTTTTTTTCTTATAGGATAATAATTTTCTCTAAAACTAGGTAGTCTCAGTTTTGTTTGTTATTTTGGCTCTGACCCAACCCTGAAATTAATTTGCTTCCTTTTGCTGTCTTGTGCTGATCGTATCAGTTTGAACAACGTGTTTCAAAATAATAAAAAGAAAGAAACAAGAAGTCCAGGTGTAACGACTTTATGTTATTTTCTCGGACCCTAGACCTGGGACATAACAATATATATATATATAATGCATAATAATGAAACACAAAATATGAGATCAATTTGCAAACATGCTAAGGTGATAAATGTGCATGCAAATTTCACCTATTCAATATATAATGACACATCGAACATTATTTGAGGGCAATTGACAAGTAAGCTGATAAGTGGGTGGCAGTATTATGGTCTATTATGTATCAAGAGCTATAAAGTAGCCACAGATTGCCTGGAGCTCACTGTGTAGTTGAGGCTGCTACACAGTTTGCGTGGTATATGTGCATACTTACAATGACTTGAAGGTTGCGTATGATGGCACAGCAAGTGTTGGACTTGCTACAAAATATGAATGAGATGAATCGGAGGGCGAGGAATGCGAGGTGTTCGACGGAGAGGAGGAGAGAGACGATGGAGGTTGCATTGATATTGAATCTGTTTCAGATTCAGAATCAGACTCTGAAATTGAGTGTGCTGGGGACTCATTTCAAGACAATATGGGTTGAAAAAGAAATATGAGAGAACCCCCGGGCCAACATCTTAGGCCAAGGACAATATTACAAGTCCATTGAGCAGCTTACTGTGTTTGACTGACACAGAAATGTGGCAAAACATACGAAAGTACACTGATGTGGAAGCTGGGCAGAATAATCCGGAAAAGTTCAAACTGACAGATGATGAACTAAAGCATTTGTTGGTTTCATTTATTTGAGAGGTGTTACGGGAGACAAAAGCATGAGATTGGATGACTTTAGGTCTAATGAATTTGGACACTCTTTTTTCAGAGACAATGTCGCAACAGAAATTCAGAGATATCAGGCACTATCTACGCTTTGGTGACAAGAACACGGGAGCTGCCCGCCTTGTGACAGATAGATTTGCCATGATATCTGAGTTATTTGACAAATTTGTGAAAAACAACATTGCTTTATACACGCCCGGTGAGAACATAATAGGTGATGAACAACTGTTCCCTACCAAGGCGCGCTGTCGTTTCACACAGTACATGACAAATCTGGCATAAAATTCTGGGTGGCCGCTGATGTTGAAACAAAATACATGCTGAACGCACATCCCTATCTAGGGAAAGATGACAGTAGGCCTGCTGGTCAGTGGTTATCAGACAATGTTGTCATGTCTCTGGTCGAGCCTTTCCTGGGAAAGGGAAGAAATGTAACGATGGACAATTTCTTCACCTCGTTGCAACTGGCAAACAAACATTTGGTGAACAAAACCACCATTGTTGGCACAATGAATAAAATCAGACATGAGATGCCCCATGTACACAGGCACAGTCTGGAAGATTTTCCACCAAGGTAATGAGGGCTGGACATGTCACACTCACAATTTATCAGGCAAAGCCAAAGAAAAATGTATGCATCCTGAGTACAATGCATCAGACAGTTTCAACTGATAATGGCGCAAAGAAACTGCCCAATACAATTTCCAACTATAATAGCACTAAAGACTATAGACTGTACTCGGTAAAGGGTGGATCCCGTCGCTGGCCTGTAGCTGTGTTTTACAACATCTTGGACCTGACTGCAATTAATGCACACATTCTGTACAAACAGTGCATGAACGTAACAATCAGTAGAAAGCTATTTATTCTTGAGCTGGTAAAGGAGCTTTGTGCACATCAAAAAATAGCAAAGGCAGCAGGTGTATTAGCACAGAAGCGACTTTTTCCTCTAACTCCTTCCCCGCCTGCCAAAAGGAAACAATGTTAAGTCGGCAGATGTTCAGGGAACAACATTTTTTAGATCTGCCAGGCATGTAAGCGACTTGTCTGTGGCACATGCTCCAAGAAGCCACCAAAGTGTGTTTGGAATGTTGACAAATTTGGTCTGTTTGGAAAATGATGCCCAAATTAGCATTCCAATGTGTGTGTGTCGGAGAGGCCTAACTCGCAGTGACATTTTTAAGACCAATCCATTGGCTACGTGCAAGAGGCGCCATCTAGCGATCATTATGTGTCAGTAGCAGTGTCCCTGTCTGAAGACTAGCCGGTCATCTGACCTCTGAATTTGCGTTATTCGTAGGTTACAGTGGCTCGGCGCTTCTAGTGTTATAGATGTCTATCCGCCTGTGTCGCTAACAGAGAATGTTGAGCAGGTCCCAGACCCTCTTGATGGAGGCGAGCACGATCAGCAGGGCGGTCTTGAGAGAGAGGGCCCTGAGTCCAGCTGAATCTAGCGGCTCGAAGGGGGGGGTCTCTGGAGGTCCCTGAGGACGATCGAGAGATCCCAGGAGGGAAACAGGTTAGGCCGGGAGGAAGTTAGCCTCCGGGCACCTTTTAGGAACCTGATAATTAAGTCGTGCTTACCAAGAGACTTGCCGTCTATCGTGTCGTGGTGAGCCGCGATGGCGGCGACTTACACCTTGAGGGTGGAGGGGGACAGCCTCCTCTCCAGCCTCTCCTGTAGAAACACGAGCACTGACCTACAATATCCTTTCTCTTTACTTGATGTAAATGAAGCCACAAATGATCTTTGCTCAACATTAACTTCTTGCCTCGATAGTGTCTGTCCTCTTACCTCCAGGCCAGCACGTGCCACACCTATATGCTCTCATGACCAAATGAAACTGGCAGGACTTTTTGCCTGCAATATTAAAATGTCACTCTTAAGGGCCTTTGCACACCAGATGTGAATGTTTGGTGTGATTTCTTGCCACAATCATCATTTTTAAACCTAACAAGCCATTCTTATTCAGACCAAACATTCGTGCCGAATCGCGTGGCGACAAAGCAAACCTTTTTTTACAGTGTGTGTCTAATTTTTTCTTTGCCCGGCAAAAAAACACCCTTACCAATAATAAATAGTTACTAAATAGTTAATAAATAGCAGTTACAAGAACCAGAGCAACAGGTCACACTATAGCACAGAAAGCTGTTTTGACCACCAGCATTAAACTGTGATGTAACTTGAGAAAGAAATCTTGAAACAGCAGTGAGGAAGTTTATTTCAATTGCATCAAATGCCTTCAAAAATAAAATCTAATTTGGGTTCTCTTAACATGTAAATGATATTGCTGCATCACTGCCATGCATCCCCTTTAAAAATGATCTTATATCATGTGGATTGTCTTCATAATTTTTTCTATACTGCTGCATTGTTTGGCCTTTGCATTTGATCTTACATGAGTTCTTTTATATCTTTAATATAATTTATTTCACAGCATATTTGCCTTTCTATCACTTTTTTAATAAACAACTTTGGGAATCTTAAGGAGTTTTCCTCACCAAATATTAATAATATTAATACTATTGCTGTGACCTGCACTTAACACAAGTATAAACAGAGGCAGTTGCATATAATTAATATTGTTCCAAATTCTAATGTTTTAACACTTGATTTTTCTAATCACCCCACAGACTGTGTATACATGATAATACTGTCAGTGAACAGAAATAGTTTATGAGTTGTCTCAAAGGTTTTTTCCTCGTTGTGCAAATCAAACACACACTCGTCATCGCTGCTTCAGCTTGTAGACAGATGCGTTTTATTTTTTTAGATCTGCTCTCTAGAGCATTGTTTTCTTGTCTTTGTTGTTTGTTTTGTAAACTTGTCATGAGGTTAGCTCTTCTTGTTCTCAACCGGTGATGGGCAGAGAGCAGACAAGCTCAATGGTCAACTTGGGCCCTCTGACTGGGAAAGACTTGATACCTTCTACAACCAAATATCATAGCTGTACATTTAAAAATGTGCAGCAAATCAATGATTCATTTTACCCAATAAACAATGAACAATACATTTGATTTTCAATTCTGCATTTCCATGCTCCACATTAAACCAACCAGACAATCAACCAAAAATACTTCCACGAAAGTAGGACCAAGTTCCCACATTCAAGGACAACACAGCTAAAATTACAGCCAAAGGAAATTTCATTTGGAAATAAAGAATACAATGTGGAAGGCAACAAAAGGATTGCACCATATAGAATCCATGGTTTTAAAAAATACCGATGCTTTACAAAAATTGTCCAATTTTGTGAGGCATCTGAAAACCCACAGACTGAGGTATGTTGGGATTGTTAAATGTTACATTTTAAATGTCAGCTACTGTTCAGTAGCATTTAACTTACCATGAGACTTGAATGCAAAGTGACTTACTTGTGACTTGTAAAACAATGACTTGGTCCCACCTCTGCACAATAAATCCAAAAATGGCAGAGCCTGTAATGGAATGACATTTTGAAGATGCAGGCAAAAAGTTGATACAGTGACGGTTTGTTAAAAACTAGTAGGCTTATACAAACTATTTGGTTAGTTTGTCACCATTTAATTTAATTATTTTATTATATTTAATTTAGCAATGCATTATATTATAGTAACTCAATATTTGATAGGTTTATTATATGTATGTTCCTTCTTTTTCATTTTGTTGGATGTTGGTAATATTAGTTCTGCTTTCACTTGTATCCACGGGGAGTGTAATAAGGATGACATGCTCTCTCATGAGGTAAACAAATGACAGAAGTTTGAGGAAGAGATGTTTCTAGACTCAGAGACTCAAGACTTCATATCAAAACCGCCTTGGGAAAACGTCTCGGGTTATGACTATAACCCTTGTTCCCTGAGAAGGGAACGAGACACTGCGTCGTTGAAAACGACTCTTTGGGGAACGCTCCTTAACGTGCGCCTCTGAAGTATGAATGAAACTATTCCAATCTTGATTGGTGTTGCGTCATGACGTAACATGTGACGGCATAACCGGATGCATAAAAGTGACGCCGGCACACACACACATTAGCCTAGCGATGAAGCAAGCCACTCTCAGGCCTTGAGGGGCGTGGCAGGACGACGCAGTGTCTCGTTCCCTTCTCAGGGAACAAGGGTTATAGTCATAACCCGAGACGTTCCCTCCGAGGGAACTCGCACTGCGTCGCTGAAAACGACTCTTTGGGGAACGAATGCCCACTAGGCCACGCGACCAAAAAAGGCCTGCCCTAGGGTGAAACTGAACTCAGGCACTCAGCTAGGACGAGAGCACACGTGCGCCAGGCGTACTAGGGAGGTGCAGACTATAAAACCTGATGAAAGTGTGCGGGTAGCCCAACCGGCTGCCTCACAGATCTCCTGGAGGGGTACTCCCGATAAGAGAGCCCTAGAGGACGCCATGCCTCTAGTTGAATGAGCCCTTACGGCCAAAGTTGAAGGCAAATTGCGCACCTTGTAGGCCGAGATAATAGCCTGAACAATCGAATTACTAATGGTTTGTTTCGAGGCAGGGAGCCCCTTCCTAGGTGACCCAAAACACACTAACAGTTGGTCCGACCTCCTCCAGGAAGAGGACCTCTCGAGGTAAACGCTCAAAGCTCTGATAGGGCAGAGCAAATGGAGCCTCTCTTCTTCTGCCGACACATGAGGTGGAGGATGAAATGCCTGCAGGACCGTAGACCGTGCCGTGTTAGACGGCACCTTAGGCACATAGCCAGGTCTCGGGTGCAAAATGGCTTTAACTCCGCCAGGGGCAAACTCCAAGCAAACTGGCATCACTGCCAGGGCTTGAAGATCACCCACCCTCTTTAGAGAGGTAATAGCTAAGAGAAAAGCCATCTTGAACGTCAGGTCCTTGGGGGAAGCCGACTGAAGGGGTTCGAAGGGGGCCAGGGATAACCCTTCGAGAACCACCGCCAGGTCCCAGGCAGGAACCCTGGACCTGGTTGCCGGTCTCATCCTCCATGTACCACGGAGAAAACGAATGACCAGCTGGTGCCTCCCCAGAGGCCCATCACTCAGTGGTGCATGGAACGCCGAAATGGCAGCCACGTACACCTTAAGTGTGGAAGGGAGAGACCCGCAGAGAAACGATCTTGAAGAAACTCCAGAACTGTAGCCACCGGGCAGTTAACTGGATCTAATTCATGTTCTCTACACCAAGTGGAGAACACATTCCACTTGAGGCCATATAATCTCCTAGTAGACGGAGCCCTAGAGCTAAGTATGGTTTCAACCACCCCCGCTGATAGACCAGCATTTAGGTACTGAACCCCTCAGGGGCCAGACCCACAGTTTCCACAGCTCTGGACGAGGGTGGAAGACTGTGCCCCCTGCCTGAGACAACAGATCCCTCCTCAGAGGAATCTGCCATGGCGGAGCTATCAGGAGTGAAATTATGTCTAAGAACCATACTGGCCGGCCACATCGGGCAACCAGAAGAAGACTGATGCCCTCTTGGCGGACCCTTTCCAGGACTCCCGGAGCAGAGCGATCGGGGAAATGCGTACAGGCGAAGCCTCGGCCAAGCCTGTACCATGGCGTCCAACCCCAGTGGGGCTGGATGTGAAAGGGAGAACCAAAGTGGACAGTGGGACATCTCTCGAGACGCGAATAGATCTACTTCTGATGGTCCAAATTTGTCCCACATCAACTTCACCACCTCTGGATGAAGTCTCCATTCCCCGGGCCTCAGCCCCTGCCTCGACAGGATGTCTGCTCCCTGATTCTGAACCCCCGGAATATATATTGCTCTGATAGACAGTATTTTCCCTTGGGACCAAAGAATTATCTGATGTGCCAGTCTGCACAGAGGGCGCGATCTGAGTCCTCCTTGTCGGTTCAGATAAGCTACCACTGATGTATTGTCCGAACGTACTAGGACATGGTAACCTTTGATGTCTGGAAGGAAGCTCCTCAGAGCCCTGAACACAGCCAACATCTCTAGACAGTTTATGTGCCAAGAATGATGATGGTCCTGCCACAGACCCCTGGCAAAGCTGCCGTCCATGATCAGCGCCTCAGCCAGTGAGGGAGGCGCCTGTCGAAACGGTTTTCCGGCGACATGACGCTCCCAAAACTGGCCCTTGGGACAGGAACCAAGGTTTCTTCCATATTAGCAGAGAACGAAGGCACCTGCGCTGCTACTCTGATTATACTGAAATGGATTCCCCTTGGGGAAAACCCCTTGGTTTTCAGCCACCACTGGAGGGGCCTCATGTGTATAAGGCCCAAAGGTACAATGTTGGATGCCGCTGCCATGAGGCCCAGCAGTCTTTGAAATTGCTTTACAGTGATGGCCTGGCCTAGCTTTAACCCGCCACCATCGCCATAAGGGACTCGACACGCGCAGGAGACATGCGTGCCTGCATCGTAACAGAGTTCCACACAACGCCCAGAAACATTGTGCACTGGGATGGTTGTAACAAACTCTTTTCGTGTTGAGTCTCAACCCCAAACTTCGAATGTGGCCAAGAACGACATCTCGATGCCGAATCGCCATTTCTCGAGACTGGGCCAGAATGAGCCAGTCGTCGATATAATTCAGTATACGGATGCCATGAAGTCTCAGTGGAGCAAGAGCTGCATCCATACATTTGGTGAATGTGCGGGAGATAGTGCTAGGCCGAACGGAAGAACCCGATATTGGTAAGCTTCGCCCAAAGCTTAACCTCAGGAACCTCCTGTGACATGGAAGGATAGATACATGAAAATAGGCGTCTTTTAGATCTAGCGTGACAAACCAGTCCTCGGATCTGATCTGACTCACGATGACAGGAATAGTAAGCATTTTGAACCTGAACCTCCTCAGAGACCGGTTCAAAACTCTGAGATCTAAAATCGGCCTCAACCCCCATCCTTTTTGGAACTATAAAGTACCGGCTGTAAAACCGGACTCCCTGTCTGAATGAGGAACACGCTCTATGGCCTCCTTCAGCAGCAGAGATTGCACTTCTTGTTCCATTACCTGAGCCTGCCCCGAACCACTGTAGTCTGCACCACCCCAGAGAATTTGGGGGCGGTGCCCGAACTGCAGTCTGTACCCTGATTTTATTATATGCAGGACCCATGCAGATATGTTGGGAAGATGATTCCATGCCTCTACAAAATCTACTAAGGGAACCAGCCTCTCGAGGCTGGTCTCGGGTGTTTTTCGCGCACTGTTCTCGACCTCCTGAAGCGGGATACCGGCAGGATTTGGTCGATACAGTTCTTGTGACCACAATTGATGTGTGTTTTTTATCTTTTGGAAATTGGTGTGGCCCGAAGCGTCAGAGACGGCGGGAAACCGACACCGATTTCCTGAGGTCTCTGCTGCGACAACAACCTCGGTTGCTCTGCAGCGGGGTGGGGGGGCAGCCCTCCGAGGTTCTACCACCCCGGTTAGGACCTCTTCCCCGAAGCCCTCCTAGCCTTAAGGACGTCCCTCAGGTCGGCCCCCTGGCTGGAGGGATTCCGCTGGAAGCGTTTCCTCTGTTGCCAAGCTCCTGGAGGAGGGGCTCTAGAGGAAACGCTCTCCTTTTGCTCTGCGCGGTGCGAGGAGCTGACTGAAGGCTGGGGCTGATCTGTTTGCCCCACCCTACTTGATTTAGACTTGGATTTACGGGGAGAAACTGCTTGAACGCCGCAGATTGTTTCCTCGCCTCCTGAAACCTGTCGACGACCGATGTAACGTGTGCCGAACAGGCCAGAGGGCGAGAGCGGGCATCAAGCAAAAAAGCTCTGTCTTTTCTTTTATTCCCGATAAATTTAGCCACAGATGCTTCTCCGTGGTCACCATAGCTGCCATAGAGCGGCCAATAGCGTGGCCGTCTCTTTAGTGGCCCGGAGAGACAGATCTGCGGCTCTGCGCAACTCAGCGATATCTTCGGAGTTGGCCCCTCCCCTCGTCTAAATCTTTCAGGAGATCGGCCTGGTACGCCTGCAAAATTGCCATTGAGTGAAGGCATGAACCAGCCCGACCTGCCGCCATGTAAGCCCTGCTTATTAATGCAGATGTATCTCTGCAGGGCTTACTAGGCAGCGCCGGGTTTTAAGGGAAGACGCCAACTCAGGAGAGAGGTAACCGCTAAAGCCTCCTCCACACCAGGCATCTTCCCATAGCCCATATCCCGTGCCCCTAAAACATAGCTGTAATCGACCACACTGGGGGTGGAGACACGGGACTAATGTGGTTTATCCCATCGATCTCGAGATCTCTTTGTGGAGATCGGAAAAACGGCAAACCCGGCGCTGGGGTTGTAACGCGTGCTGCAGGAAACGCTCGTCTAATTTGCTTCCGACGTGCGTTCCTGCTCATTTTGTGGCCAGCTAATGTTAAGTCTGGCCACAGCACGCCACAACCTGAACCAGCTCCTCATAAGCCTGGCCGAAACCCGGCGTGCTTGGCTCACGGTCGTCCACATCAATGCTGAGCATTTCCACTTCCTCGAAGCAGAGAGCTCGAGCATTGGGACCTGATCGTGGGCAGAAGAAGCCGCGACGCGGCTTCTGCACCACTCACAGTAGGCTCAGGATCCTCAAACGAAGAATGAGAAAGTGCCGGAGCAGTCTCATTCTCATCTGCAAGATCCGCTGCGAACCCCACGATCTCAATCGCCAGCTGCCTCAACAGACGCTGGACCAGAACCGTGGGGAACGCGAGCCTGACCGTGCTCATCAAAGCACGCCAACCGGAGTGCAGCACTCTCAGGGGTAGTGCTTCACAGCTTTCACAGGCAGATCCCTCGAGAGCTGCTCAGTGCAGTGCTGCGCTCCCAAACAGTTCACACACAAATCGTGCGTGTCCCTACCCGTAATAAAACGAGGGCAGGGGTGCACGCACTTCTTGAACTGTTCGGTGGCCATAATTCTTTTAAATAGGACAAACAACACCAAATAAGACAAACAATATACATAGAGCGCTTGCTGAAGAGCGAAAGCTAATGTGTGTGTGTGCCGGCGTCACTTTTATGCATCCGGTTATGCCGTCACATGTTACGTCATGACGCAACACCAATCAAGATTGGAATAGTTTCATTCATACTTCAGAGGCGCACGCTAAGGAGCGTTCCCCAAAGAGTCGTTTTCAATGACGCAGTGCGAGTTCCCTCGGAAGGGAACTGAAATGCTGCTACCGCAGATAATAATAAAAACGCTTCATGCAGGACTCACCAGTTTAGTGTAAATAAAGTGTTTAGCGCACGTAAGCCGAACTCAGAGCACTTCGGTTACTCTAAGCATGAGAGGGAGTTGTGGAGCACAGAACCGCTCTGAAAACACTAACTAATTTAATATAGACTGGACGGAGCAGCGCAAATAAACTTTGAAGGGAGCAGACTATTTATTTAATTAAATCGCAGCCCTTTGCAATTTAATAATCGCACAAGGTCGTATCGCGGTTTCGATTTTATTTTGATTAATTGTGCAGCCCTACTGGAAACTTTGCCAACACATTCAAGCAGATTTGTGTAACCCCACTGTAAAAATAACTAACACATAAACCCATGGTAGTCTATAATTACAGACCGGTCTCTCTCTTAACTTTCCAGGCTAAAACTCTTGAGAAGGTTGTATTCAACCAGTTGTCTACTTTTCTGTCACAAAACAACCTATTCGACAGACATCAGTCCGTCTTCAAAAAAAGGACAATCAATGGAGAATGCCCTCATCAGTAGCTGAAACCCTGCGACTGGTGAGAACTCACTCTTAATCATCTATTCTCATTCTAATTGAACAGTCAGCTCATTTTGAAACAGTAAACCACCAGATGCTGCTGGCCACCCTCTCCAAACTTGGCATCACAGGTACTGCACTTGGATGGTTAAAGTCATACCTCACAGACAGATCCTTCAAGGTCTCCTGGAGAGGAGAGGTGTCTAAGTCAAACCAGCTGAGCACTGGTGTTCTTCAGGGATTAGTACTTGGACTCCCCGTCTTCTTGATCTACACAGACCCAGCATGTGCTCAATAGAGACTGAATGGCAGCCAGAGAAAATAAAAGTTTAGAATTAAAATTGTTTTATATCTGTATGTGTAGTGCCTTATAATGCATCGGCAATATTCTCTTAATTTCATCCTGCCAACAGTGCTTCATATAAATTTAATCTGATCTCATTGTTGCCAGAGATAGCAAGGGATAATCACGGTACAGATCTTGAGACTTATGTATTAAATGGAAGCTACGCCAACCAAGAAAATACTCCAGGGATAAATGTTTAGCCAACGAAGGGCACACAGTTTCAAGTTCTCCCAACAACAAAAGGCAGGAGGTGTGGATACAAAATCAATTTTCTTTATTAGCTTACACAAGGCAATACATAGATCAGATAAAATGCACATATGAAGTAAATTAAAAATACAACCAACCTACTGTAATGTGGCACTACAGCTTTAAGAGTGGGTTTTCCCGGAACCGTTGGTTGTCGAATGCGGGACAAAAACAAGTGTAACACTGTCTGACTCGGAATGCTAAAAGATCAGTAAAAGCATTTGTTCAACACACAAGGTTGTTGGTCTGAAGTCATTACACCTACAGGGAACTACTGGCCAGAACCAGCTGAATGGCACCCTACATGTTATAACAAAATATATCCAAAACAAAATATATTAAAGGGGCAGAGGCTTACCAGTAGTGGGCAGGCTAGCTACAAGCTAAATGTTCCCCCTGAAAAAATTATGCAATAACCACATGTGCACCATCTCACTCGCACACACGCACACAAGTGAAATATGTGGTGAAATCTACACAGCACTCAGTGACGGGGGAGATCACCACCGCAAATGGGAATGGCTAGCCTCGCTAATCTAGGCCTTGAGCTACTAATAAAAAAAAACACAATATCAATGAGGAAAATACCAATAATTAACAAAGAGCTGGCCACCGTTAAATGGACCAGAACTAAAAAGACAAGACACACAAACTTTCAAGTTGAGATCAGAAATAATTAAATATTAGTATTGACTTCACAAAGCAATACGAGTACACAGAAGGATAGAAAAAGTTTCAGTCTATCCTGTCTAAAAAAAAAAAATACTAAAACTAAACTAAAACATTTCAGCAGCAGAATTACTCAAAGAAATATAGTTAAGCGAAAAAAATATACATTTTAGATAAAAAAATAAATAAAAATAAAATATAAATAAACAAGCACAAAGAAAACATCTAGGTTACTGTTGTAACCCCCGTTCCATGTTGGAGGGAACGAGACATTGTGTCGAATGGAGTGACACTAAAGGTTTTTCTTGAAGGCCTCGGTTACCTCTGAACTTGAGAAAAGGCCAATGAGAAATTGGCAGACAGAATTTGCATGTCCCTCCCCCGGACATACTGCACTGAGGAGCCAAGGAGCTGATGCCAGACGCATGTTAGAATGCGTTTCTGCGTGAGAATCTTGAACAGGAGTTTTTGCAAGGCCCGGTTGAGAACTCGCAGGTCCAGGATCGGTCGCAAGCCACCGCCTTTTTTGGGTATGATGAAGTAAGTGCTGAAGAAACCCTTCTTCATCTCGGCTGGAGGGACAGGCTCTTTCGCATCTTTGAGTTAAAGGGTCGAGATCTCCGCAAGTAGGGTGTTGGCGTCTTTGCCGTGCACCGAGGTAAAGCGGATACTGCCGAAAGGGGGTGGGGGCCTGGCGAACTGAATCTTGTAGTCGAGTCGGATGGTCCTGTACAACCAGCGTGAAGGGCTGGGAGGTGAAATCCACGTGTCCAAGCTCCGCGCGAGGGGCACTAAGGGGACTATCAATTTCGACGTACCTGGTGAGGCTTCGTAGCGGGGCAGAGCAGGTGGTGTTGTGTCGAGAGGCAAAAGCACGTCCTGAGGCTTTGGTGCTGAGAAAGGACTCAAAGCACTTACCTCCCTTTGCATACCTGGCAGGGGCTGGGTTAGTGACTGAGGAGGAGGTCCTGTGTAGGTGTCCACTGGACTCGTCAGAACCAGCCGGCTGGGGGACAGCATTCATGGGTCCGGAGGTGAGGGGTCCGCGTCCGGGGTGCCGGGACTGCCGGGACTACCTTGTTGCCTTGAGAATGGCTTTTGTGGGCCAGATGACCCAAGGAGGGAAGCTCTTTTATTGAGAATGTAGGTACCGAAGCCCAAAGGGGGTGCAGCAAATTAAATAAAGGAAAATGAAGATTCTCCTCCGGATCTTCACCGGGGGATGGAGTGGTCTGCTTACCAGCTCCAGAGCAAACGTCTCGTTCACTTGGTCGTCCATCTCTGGAACACTTGGGAGCCTTCCGTCCGAGAGATGGGGGGCGACGCTGTGGCTGAGAGCTTGGCCCAGGTTGAGGCAGAACTGCCTGATGTTTGGAGGCCACAGTGGGACGACCTCGATGAGCAGACGAATACGGCTTGCGCTGGAATGGCAGCGAGGCATGATGTGAGAGATGGCGTCTGTTTCTTCACCGCCAAAAACTGCTGGGTGAAGCCATGGCATGTCCCGCTTTCGAGGGTAGTGAGAGAGGACGAGTGAGGATGTCGGTTGCGGCTAGTGAAAGGTGCTCTCCATGATCTCGACAGCTCATCGTGCACCTCTGGGAATAAAGTAACCTTTACCCCTGGGGGGGGGGGGTATGGCTGTGAGCAGCGCCCGGACCCGAGGAACCGTTCATCTAGCCGTGAGGGCTGTGGGGAGGATGGAGGGTTCCAGTCCAACCCCATGCATTATGAAAAACACCAAAAAAACTAAATAAAACATACGCTTACAGATTGCACATTTTATAAAAAAAAAAAAAAAGCTGCGATCTGATGATGTCAGATAGTGTTTAACACTGCAAAAATCATTATCTTATAATAACTAACTTTTAAAGATGCACTCAGTAATAATTTCCTCATTAAAAAGTGTAACTCCTAAATACATTAATTATAATTTTGCAATATATTTAGGAAATATTGACCACTCACATTAAAATGAAGAATCCAGTAACATCAGTAAATAAAAGCGGTTTTATTCTACATGGAGAATAATGGTATGGTAATGGTAAATTGATCTTGTTTAAAGGGTGTTTAGATGCATACTACTAAGAGTTGACCTTTAGCAGCAGAATCTATTCACATGTAACACGAAGGCTTCAATATGTATTATCTTATATGTTTCTTGTACCATTAAACACAGTAGTGTCACTTGACTGGATGGCAATATGCATATGCTAATTATATAGAGATGAGGTTATGCATAGTAAAAACAGAAATGTTTGGTCCATATATATTTATTTCGGAGGGGGGAATACGTGCACAATCCTTTGCTAACTGGGATTTATCATGAAAGTTTGTGCGGTTTCTTGCATCCATACAGTTTTATTAATCTGAAAACCTTTGTGCATACGCACACTTTTAGTATGAAATCTGCTGTAGGTTTTATGCATACCCAGTGGAGTAAAACCTTAATCTTAGAGGAAAATTAGGACCAATGAAATCGCACTTGTCCTTGATTATGTGACCATGATTACTTCCTGGTTTTAACTCTGGACTAGAACCTGGGTGTCAGAGGCTGCTGATGCGACAGCATTAGTTGTGCCACAGGAAAATATAAACACATTTAAACTGATGGCAAAATGTCTAATGGGAGATGGCACTGTCAGTAAGTCGTCAGAACTGGGTCATTGTCAGAGCACTGGAACATTCAGTAGCAATATGTTGACTTCCAGTATGATCGTGTTGACTGTTCTCTCTGTGTCTTTTGCGCTATAGATTTAAAAGGACCGGCTCAAATTAGTCATTCTTGGTAATGGTATAAAAAAATAAATAAATGGAAACAGCTTTAGTTTTATTAATTTCATTTAGTTAAAGATTACTCAATTCAATTTTATGGATTTTTGCTATAAAATTGAAATGCATAAATCTTAAAAATAGACAAAAATATGAGTTATATTTTGGTTCATTTTCATTGTGGTATTTGCTATCTGAAATATATTATCTATCTCAAATCACATACTTGTCTTGTTGTACTAGCACGTATTGAACATATTGCAGAGACATATTGCTAACTTATATTTCTTATTGATATATTGAAATTGCCATCATCATCAAATCCAGAAAATGGGTAGCCTGTTTAGGATGTTATGGGCAGAAGAATTAACCATTTCGACACATAATGACTTAAATACAGAATCTACACTGACATTCTTCTAAGCAATAAAGATATTCAGACTGGTGTCGGCCATATCTGGCAAATCTTAACTGTCTTATATACAAAGGACAGATTTAACCGAACACACTCCTAGATAGATCCAAGAGATAGATAAAGAACCGTAGCCATGGTCACAATGGAAACCTGTGAAATCACAGAACAAAGACATAAGGTTCTTCCATATAACCAACTCTCTACACTTAAAATTATTATACTAAACATGAGGCATGTTTCTGGCTCACCTGCTCACATGAATGTTAATTCATGAACATTTGACATGGACTTTGGACTTTTCTTATTTCACTACAATCCATACATATAGCCATGCGTAGAATTATACTAAAAATATGGACAAATACATCCTAGGCAGATGATAACCTTGACAATTTTTTTTTCATAATGTGTGGTGTATTATCCGTGTTTAAAACAAAAAAAAAACAACTAATTAGTAGGGAGTTTTATCATGCATTATAGCTGAATTATAACTGTAATTTAATAAGAAAGTACAAGTGTTTAGTAAGTAATTCATTGTCACTTAAATTGCAGAATGAGGCTATTTACACATACCACTTATTGTAACCCCAACATACTTATAATAACTCACGCAGAAGTCAAATGGCACTTAATCATTTAGATCTGCAGTGGCATTTTACTGAAACCAGGGGATCATATGCCTGTGATGACGTTTAGTGTGTCCTGTAATTAGAAACACAACAGATCTTATGCTTTAAGTCCTGCAAGATGTATTTGCTGTTGGTAATGTAGACATATATGAGAAGCAAAACCAATTTGCGTCAAAAGAGTAGAAAAAAAGATTAGAACAACAAATTCCATCAGTGGGTTCTGGAGGAGTATAAGCCATTACATATCATAAAAAGGGCGATATTATGACATGCAATGTCAAAATGAAGAACACATGTAATATATCATGACATTTTGGACAGTTTGTATGTATATAACACCAGAAATACACTTGTAAAAACACTCAGTGTTTCAGTATGCCTAATTAAGTTTTTTGAGATTTTCTGAACCTTTATTGAGCTCTATGCTTAGAGTTTTGAGAAGCATGTATTCTTGGTGCAATACATGAAGGAAAAACTCGTTTGCGCACTGCCTTAATATTTAATCCATAGATTAAAGGATTAAAAACAGATGGGACTATAACCAATTCTAAAGCCAAGAAATTTCGTAGGCTCTCTGGAATGTCATTTGCACCATATCTACTATACATGACATCAAAAAGCATAGCAAAAGTGAAATTTATCAGTGCAAATATATGTGGCAAACATGTTTGACAGAATTTCTTTCTATTCTCTAAAGATGTTTTACATGCAGCGATGAGTTTAATATAGGATACTATGATTAAAACTGCAAAGCTAAAAAATGTGACAGTAGTGGCATATCCAAAGACATTGTTAACAAAAGATGATGCACAAGACAGTTTTACGATTGACCAGTTGTCACAATATAATTTGTCAATGTGATATTTGCAAAATGGCCTCAAGTTTGCTAGAAGAACATTTGGAAAACCCAAACAGTTGGGTAAAATCCATGATAAAATAATTAATTTAGCACAGGTGTGTTTAGTTAACTTGGAATGATAGTCTAAAGGTCTGCATATGGCTACATATCTATCATAAGACATCACTGTTAATATTGTAAATTCACAAAGTAAAGAGCTGTAGATAACATATGTTTGTAGAGCACACATTTGTGAGTTGATCACGTATGAATCCAGTATTAAATCAGACAACATTTTAGGGTAGAAACCTGTGGCTCCATATACCCCATTTACACACATATAGCACAAGAAGATGTACATTGGTTCATGAAGAGCTTTCTCCATTATTATGACCAAAGCAAGACGAAAATTAATTGACAGTATAAGTACATATAAGGCAAGAAAACAAGTAAAATATATATGCCTGAATGATTTAGATTCTTTGGGCACCATAAGCGTCAGCATCACAGGATAAGAAATATTATCCACCATGGTATGGATGGTCCCTTAAATCACATGAAACAAACAAATATTGTATATGCAATACAAATTGCACACAAGACATCAAACCAATCAAAGTTCACTACAACATGTAAATAAATAGGAGATTTCATTCATTTCATTGTTGCTGAAGGAAATAAATCAGAGTTATAGTCACAAAATGGGAAATCAACAGATTAACAGAATAGGAGCTGAATGTGTTCTCAGCTGATAGTGATGAGGTATAGGTTGTTTTTATACAATGTGTTTTTCAATTTGGGCAACGTTTTTCAAACTAGGGGGTGCTCCATCCCAGGGGGGCGTGGGATCATGCAAGGGCAGGCACGAGAATGATGATAAATTCACCAAGAAAACTATACATTTAAATTAATATATTAAAATCTATTGTTAAAATAAATTAAAATGAATAGCTTAATAGACCATACTGTAGTTCAGTATAATAGACTGTTGCTCTATGGAGTTATAGTACTGCTAAATTTTAAGTAGTGCCTGCCCTATCTAGGATGGCATGATGGTGAGTAAATTATGAAGGAATTTTAATGTATGGGTGAACTATTCCTTTAATAAAAATTGTGACACTTTTCTGAGAGATCATATGAGTGGGGAGGGGTCTGCTGAACAGAAGAGAAAGAGAACCCTTCTGAGAAGCAAACTTTTCTATTCTCTTGTTTTCCTTTTCGTTTGCAGAAAAGCAAAATGTCACAGTTCTGACACAATAAATAATGAATGCATTGTGTTATTGTATCCTATTTGTTTTTTAGTGATGATATTTTTGTGATGTGATATTACAGTTTATATGAAAAAACTAAGTGTAACTAAGTTTCTTTTTTTTTTTTTTTTTAAGAAGATGGTGCTTTGCTCATGTGTATGCTCATGCTTTGGCTTGGGAGAAATTATAATCATTTACAAAAACATCGGTACTGTTTAACCCTTGTAGTGTTATCAGTGATGATTTGTCACCCTGTAGATGGCGCTAAAAGCTCAACTGACCATCACACTCCCTAACGTCTCCCTAACTTTATTTTATGGTGTTCGTTTGAGCGCTCTTTAATGTGGATCGCCGTTGTTGTATTCCTTACTTTTAAATTGCTGTACAATTGTTAGATGTAATTGAAAGAAGCCTCAAAACAAGACAGCAGTGCTTGGCCATTCTGCAAGCTTCATATTTCTTAGCGGAGATCATTACTGAGATACAGTTTATACTTTTACCAAAGAATATCACATTTGTTGGTCAATTAATTTATTTTAGAAAAAAATATAAAAATACTTTTTTGCGAACGCAACTTGGAAAAGAGTGCACATCTTCACCTCAAGGGAGGGGAAGAATCTATGCGAATGCGGTACACTTGGCCAGCTGACGCGAACTTAACTGTTTGTGTCACCTGATAACACATGGGACAATACTGGCTCAACCCTGAGGTTATAAAACCTCACAAATGTGTTAGGTGTTGCCCAGCTCGCAGCTCTACAGATGTCTGCTAGAGAGGCACCATGGGACAACGCCCAAGAAGCCGCTAAGCCCATGGTAGAATGGGCTCGCAGGCCAACATTGGGCAGCACATGCTGGGCATGGTATGCCATAGTAATGGCATCCATGACCCAGTGAGCGATCCTCTGTTCAGAGAAAGCGCTTCCTTTCCGCTGTCCACCCAAGCAGACAAGAGTTGGTCAGAGCTTCTAAAGCTGTGCACCAGGGCATCTTTGTTGAGGGGAGCCTCAGTCAGAGAGTACCAGAGCGGACAGTGGGAGGATTCTGGGGAAGCAAACAGGTCTACCTGTGCTTGGCCGAATCGACTCAAGATCAGCTGGACCACCTGAGGGTGGAGTCTCCACTCTCCCCTGAGCGTAACATGCCACAACAGCGTGTCCACTGTGCTGTTGAGGTGGCCCGAGATGTGAGTGGCTCGAAGCGACTCGAGCCACCGCTGACTCCGGAGGAGGAGACAACGGGAGAGTTGTGACATTCAACGTGATTGTAGGCTGTGTTGGCAGTTGATGTATGCAATCGTCGCTATGTTGTTCGTCCGGACCAACACATGCTTAAAAGCTCATGTTAGCTTTTTTAGGGAGTTGGCCACAGGGCAGGGACTGGGTGTGGAGGCTATGGAGGTGGTCTCAGGGTCAGGAGGTGGAAACTCTGGAGGAGGAGACTTTGGGGAAGTGGGCGGAGCCACAGAAGACAGAGAGTGGAGCCGAGGAAGAGTCCGAGAGTGGAGCTGAGGAAGGCAGAGCCATGGAAGAGTCAGAGGGTGGAGCCAAGTGAGGTGGAACCAAGGGAGACTTAAGGAGAGGAGCTGAATGCAGAGCCAAGGGAGGCAGAGCCGTGGAAGACAGCCGTGAGAGGCAGAGACTGGGGGATGACCTCTGTGGTCTGGAGCACCAGCAGAGACTGGGGAACCACATCCATGGTCGTGAGCACTGGCAAAGACTGGAGAATAACCTCCGTGGTTGTGAGACTGGAGCGTGGGAGCGTGGTTACGGGGACAGTCGAGGCTACAGGTGCTGGCTCTGGGACAGTCAAGGCTACAGGCGCTTGCTCGCTAACCGTGGCAGGCGTGGGCACTGGCTATTTGACCATGGCAGGCGTGGGCACTGGCTCTTTGCCCGTGGTTGCTACCGCTGGCTGTGGCAGGGAATCAACCACCGGAAACAGGATAGGATGAGCCCCCCCCAAAAAAAATATTTAGGGGAGTAGAATGGAGTGGAGTTACCTTGGAGACAGGGGCCGTGTAAGGCTTGGAGACAGAGGCCATGGAAGGCTTGGAGACAGGGGCCGTGGAAGGCTAGAGGATGTCCACTGTGGGAGGAGATTCAAAGTCCTCATCCTCCATACCCACAGTGAATGGTGAGCTGCAAAGTTTAAATGCCACATCCACAAAGTTGCACAGCATCCAGTGAAGACTCGTCGCTAAAAATGTAAAATGTAAATTTTTAGCTAAATATCAATAACTTTTTTGGCCAATTTTGTCACTTCTGGATGACAGTCAAACATTTTTAGTTATGAAGCATTTATTTGTAGCTAGTTTGTTCTGAAAAAAAAAAAATTGACGTGACCATCATCAGCGAGCCTCTTCTTTTTTATATAAACTTTTTTTTGGTAGTTTCTATGAAACTTGCTAAAGAAAAATTAGCTAGCAATACCATGTTACATTTTAGCTAAATATCAGTAACTTTGTTGGCCAATTTTGTAGCTTGTGAATAATCTGCCTGAAGTAATGCGAGGCAGAGAGCAGACGCTGTTCAATTCAATTTCACTTTCTTGTTGTCTGTCTCGCATCAATTCACATCAATACACATCCACATCAAATTATAAAAGCACAATACAATAAACACCACTTAATACAAAACCCTGTAAATACACAACCAGTTGCAGTGCATTGATTTAATCATTTCTATTTTTCAGCACCCTGAGGCCTACTTAGACCCCCAATTCTGATTTATTCATTTTACAGACTGATGAACAAAAGCTTTACATAATCAATTGATTCTAGCATATGCTACTCTAAGTCTTCTTTTTGATTGCAAAATACCTGTCTGTTTGATTGCTTGTTGATTTTTTTGATTGTGTGTAGCTTTCTGTTCACAAGGAAAGAGTGAGACAGCTGTCTGCAGTTGGATATTCTGGTTAGACTATTCAGTGTACAGATTTGTGAGAACACACTGCTGGCTACCACATATTGTACTTTTTCTGTTGTAGATGTGACGCAAGTAGTACAGGTTTCAGAAAAGGAATTTCGACTATGCCACCCATGGGAATTTCACCCAGGGAAATATGAATGATACCTAAAAATGTAGGTCACACAGGTCCGACTCTCTTAAGAAGGTAGGCAGAAACGTAGGTATTATAAAAAATACTATATTTTATTAACACAAAATTACATTTAAAGAAAGAAAATAAATCACATTAAAATAGTATCCGTTGTACCAGGCAGCGTATGATGCTTGTTAGAGGTGCATGGCTGACATCAGTTTCAAAATAAACACATACACAACACTTTACATAACTAATATTTGCACAACTCACAAAACTACACAATACTTACAGGGCTGAGGTTCACCACTGGAGAAGTGATCACGTATCTAGTTAGGCAGGCACACACACACACACACACACACACACACACACACACACACACACACACACACACACACACACACACACACACACACACACACACACACACACACACACACACACACACACACACACACACACACACACACACACACACACACACACACACACACACACACACACACACACACACACACACACACACACACACACACACACACACACACACACACATTCTGTGCTCCTTGTTCCAAAAATCAGTGAGCGTCAACCCCAGAGTACAATAAACTATAATTTAATGAAACTAGACAGCAACAATCTCCTTGATTAGTTGGACGATACGGCGTTCTCCCAGTATGGCAGCAGAGAAATGACAGGGCTGTAACTATAGCGACAGCAGAAACAAACCGATCGCCATGAACGAGAGGGAGAATCCTGAGCCAAATACAAACAGAGAAAAACACCATTACTAAAATGTATGCATTACCTGCTAAGACTTTCAGCACATAACGACATGCACGACGACACTTACCGGGAAAGGACAATGTGCTCTATTATCCCTTCAAAGGCACGGGTACACGGTATTCATTTAAACCGCCGTTTAGCTGAGATACAGGGATACTGCACATAACTCAAATCATCAGCCAGCCACAAACGAAGCTAACCAATCTGCTTTCCACAGAACAGTTTGCACATACCTGAGAGGTGAGCAGTCTTAGAATCCACTTAAAACAAGCCGAAGGAACCAGGGAGGGGAAACGACAAGCTAGAATGCAACAATGAATCATTAATGCCACACATACAGCAATTAAAAGCAGAACTTGCTACATGCTAATGGCACATACCGGTAGCTACTGTCAACACAGAAAAAGGGAAGAGCCAGACGTGATGCGTCACGGGCCATAGCCAACCAGCTCTTAAATAGGAAGAACTCCTTGCTGATAGGTGCTCACAAATGTCAATCACCACCACTCATCTCATTCATTCGGTTACATAGAAATGGATAAAGACTATGGCTCCTTGCACAGCACCCTCAAGAGGAGGAGGAGGCAGCTGAAATGGGCATCTCTCCCATTTATGCCTTGTCCATTCGGTATTGACTTCAACAGTCAACCTCCAATATGATGTTGTGAGAAATTGACCTTTTCATGCTGTTTTTACTCAGGCTGTAGATGTTGCTGAGATATGCAGCTTTACAAACCATCAGGGGTGGGAGCTCATCCTAAACTCTCTTTCATATTCCAGCTACCAAGGAGCTTGGAAGGAGGTGACCCCCAATGAATTTAAAAAACATCTTGGGTTGCTCATTTACAAATGGGTTTTCAGTTCTCCATGATTCCCATCATCATTGGGGAACCAAGTCACTTCAGGGCTCGTGGGCAAGGGGATTTTTTTCACGTGACCGCTACAAGGTTATTTTAGCAGTTCTACATGTTGTTTGACCCTACCAAAGAGGATTATCAGGATTGTCTTTGGAATCTGCGTTATCTTATGGACCACCTCAAACAAAAATTCCAGTAGCTCTTTCAGCCTAATCAAATCTCGCAATAGATGAATGTATGGTCGTCAAGTTTAATTCTCAGTCAGGTTTTAAACAATACATGAAGGGCAAGACTACTCGGTTGGGTTTTAAATTATGGGTAATTGCAACTTCAGACTCGGGGTATACTCTCGACTTTAATGTTTACACAGGTAGTCATGATGTGTGTGTGTGTCACTGTCTTGGTCACAAAAGTATTTGAATCGTTACTGCAGGCATTCAAAGACCAGAGCAACGATGTTTGGTTTGACAACTTTTACACGTCCCCAGCTCTTTTATGTTTAAGTTGTTAGAAATGGGAATTAATGCCTGTGGGACATGCAGGTTGAATCGAAAACTGTTTTCTGCAGAATTTAAAGACATCAAAAGATGGGAACGCAAGATATCTCATGGGGATATGAGGTGGTATAGGATTGAGGGTAATATACTTGTAATTTAGTGAAAGGAAACACGTGCAGTTACATGCCTCTCCAATTTCCACAATGCGAATGGCTCAACCGAATTGTCTAGGTTTTAAAAAAATGATGGCGACTGGAAAAAAGAAGTAGCCCACCAGCCTACTGTCATCAGCGATTATAACAAAAACATGGGCTGCGTTGATAGGTCAGACCAAATCTTATGATATCCTACAAAAAACTCAGAAGCGGTGGAAGACTCTTTTTCTCCACTTTATAGACATTGTCATCATCAAAAGTTTCATATTGTTTAAGGAATGGCAACACATTCATGCGGCACCAGGGGATGAGCGTAGACCTGTGAACTTAACCCTGATAGATTTCAGAGAAAACCTGGCTCGTCAGCTGGGAGGTATCGATATTCACGCAAGTTTCCATTTGCATACACTAAAGCCTGTAGCCCCTCCTTCATCATCACTCCACACAGCCTATGTCCCTAAATTTGAAGAGTCCTCTAAGAGATGTTGGCTATGCTGTAGGAAAGGTAGGACTGAAAATAAAACTAAAGTAGCTTATTGTGTGCAAGAATGTAATGGCAAACGACTTTGCTTGGTTCGCGATAGGAACTGTTCCCCTTCTGTCACTCACTTGACATTATGTCAAATTGTCACAAACACCGACGAGGGCGTCTCTCTCCCTGTCCAGCGGCGATCGCACTCGCCCGAGTATTAATTGCCCTGATTGTTCCCAGCTGCCTCTCATTGCCCCTGTCTATTTAAACCGTGCCTGTGAATTCCCTCCTCGCGAAGTCTTGTTAGCCCCGGCCACATTTCTTAGCATTCTACCCGTTTTCTTGTTTATCTCGTGTACCAGTCTAGCCTGTTTCTCCCGACCTAGATAGTTTGCCGCCTGCCTAGTTTACTCTGCCTGTTCTCTGCCCACGATCGTTCGCTGCCTGCCCTGACCCACTGCCTGTTCTTGTTACGAGCCTGCCCGTCCTCCTCTCACTGTGTGTGTCTGCGGACTCCGTCTGCTCGTCCCGAGTTGACACCTCCCCTTAAACCGCACATGGATCCCAACCAGCCCGAGTCCTCGTCACACAAATGAAGTGACACAAGGGGTCTTCCTTGGGAGCCTCGCATACCTCTGAACTTGAGAAAAGTCCAATGAGAAATTGGCAGACAGAATTTGCATGTCCCGCCCCCAGACATACGGGTATAAAGGGAAGCGGACATGTGTCTGTCAGTCAGATTTTTTCTTACTACTGTTCCACTCACCTCTGTGGCAGAGCACTGTTGTTGGATCTACGGCGCATTTCCAGTGGCATTCTCTCTCTGCACGCTGTGCAGTCCACACCCCTGGGCGCTTTTGACACTCAACACTATATAAATATAATGCATACTAATGAAACACAAATCGAAATATGAGATCAATTTGCAAACATGCTAAGGTGATAAATATGCATGCAAATTTCACCTATTCAATATATAATGACACATCGAACATTATTTGAGGGCAATTGACAAGTAAGCTGATAAGTGGGTGGCACTATTATGGCCTATTATTTATCAAGAGCTATAAAGTAGCCACAGATTGCCTGGAGCTCACTGTGTAGTTGAGGCTGCTTCACAGTTTGCGTGGTATATGTTCATACTTACAATGACTCGAAGGTTGCGTATGGTGGCACAGCAAGTGTTGGATTTGCTACAAAATATGAATGAGATGAATCGGAGGGTGAGGAATGCGAGGTGTTTGATGGAGAGGAGGAGAGAGACGATGGAGGTTGCATTGATATTGAATCTGTTTCAGATTCAGAATCAGACTCTGAAATTGAGTGTGCTGGGGACTCATTTCAAGAGATTGCAAGAGATGGCACAATATGGGTTGAAAAAAAAAATATGAGAGACCCCCCGGGCCAACATCTTAGGCCAAGGACAATATTACAAGTCCATTAAGCAGCTTAATGTGTTTGATTGACACAGAAATGTGGCAAAACATATGAAAGTACACTGATGTGGAAGCCGGGCGGAATAATCCAGAAAAGTTAAAACTGACAGATGACGAACTAAAAGCATTTGTTGGTCTCATTTATTTGAGAGGTGTTACGGGAGACAAAAGCATGAGATTGGATGATTTCAGGTCTAATGAATTTGGACACTCTTTTTTCAGAGACAATGTCGCAACAGAAATTCCGAGATATCAGGCACTCTCTACGCTTTGGTGACAAGAACACGAGAGCTGCCCGCCTTGTGACAGATAGATTTGCCATGATATCTGAGATATTTGACAAATTTGTGAAAAACAACATTGCTTTATACACGCCCGGTGAGAACATAACAGGTGATGAACAACTGTTCCCTACCAAGGCGCGCTGTCGTTTCACACAGTACATGACAAATCTGGCATAAAATTCTGGGTGACCGCTGATGTTGAAACAAAATACATGCTGAACGCACATCCCTATCTAGGGAAAGATGACAGTAGGCCTGCTGGTCAGTGGTTATCAGACAATGTTGTCATGTCTCTGGTCGAGCCTTTCCTGGGAAAGGGAAGAAATGTAACGATGGACAATTTCTTCACCTCGTTGCAACTGGCAAACAAAGCTGTGTTCCCTTTACAAAAAGCTTCACTTTGATGCTGTGCTGCTAATCGCTACGGGGAACAACTCTAGCTGTGAACCGAGCTGAAATATTGTGTGTAACATGTCAATGAACATTGACCAGAATTTATAGCCTCGGCTGATGTAATCATTAGATGCACCTGCGGCCAGGCTATAAATGGATACGTCACCAGGTGTCGTCAGAAACTCTTTTTTCAGAGCGATTCTGTTTCTGTGTGTTTCACAAACCCTGTCAAAACTTTCTTTCCTCTGTTAGAAGTTAGAATCAGTTAGGCAGTGTGCAGTGAACGTTGTTCTCTTTTCTCTTCTGTTTAGAAAATATTATATATATATATATTTCTAAAAAAGAAAGAAAAAAAAAAAGAGAGAATGACTGAAAGCCGCAAACGGTGCGTGTTCCTCTCTTCTCGCTCTATAGCTGAAGACGACACACATCAGTTTTTGCTCTGTTTGTTTGGGGGTAAGAGCACGCTGCTCTCGCGTTGCAGCAGGGCGGTCTTGCGCCTAGATTAGGGGGTAGCTCCCCTCGGGACGGGGCGCATGCTTCACTTCACCCCTCCCGGTACCCCCTCGAAGCCCCTCCATTCCCGCCACCTCTTGGTGTTTCGGGTTGCAGAGGCTTCCGTCAAAATTGGGTGTTTTCGCTGTTCCTGCATTTTATTCAGGACGCGAAACACCCGACAACACCTCAACAGGAAGTGTTAAAATATAATACCCATCTCAGAGATCCTGGCAGCGTGGAAACTTCTGCCGGATATATTCTTTTCTGTGGGTCTTATAACGGCGTCAGGATTTAATTCACTCGCCGCTTTTCCGTGTTTCAACGGCGTGTTCTCACTACCGTAAACCGGATTTCTTTTTTTTTGTAAAAACAAAAAACTCAATCTCCTGGTTAAAGGGGCCATGGTATGTGTTCCCCTTCCAGAGAGAGAGTTAGGTTATTACACTAAATACTTCCCGTTTCCCATGGAGGGTGAGGGGTGGCGTCTGGCTTAGATCTTAAAGCTTGAACTACCTACAACTCGTTTGGCTGGTCACCATCGATCTTATGACGCACTTCTATACTTCATTTAGAAGTTCTGCCACAACATGGAAAGTTCCTGAGTTTCACTTCCGGGGGCGAAGTCTTCCAGGGTCAGGTTCTTTCACTCAGCCTAGCCCTTTTTACCCGCACATTCACAATGCATGATGTAGCGCTGGCTCCTTGTGACTCCGGGGCATCTGCATTCTGAATTATGTAGACGACTGGCTGATCCTAGCGCAGTTCCAGGAACTGGCAGTTCAGCACAGGGACATCGTCTTAGCTCATCTGTTTCTCTGGGGTTGAGGCTCAACGCCAAGAAAAGCGTCCTCTCTCACACTCAGAACACTGTCTGTCGGGGCATCGTATGGAGTTCAATCACAATGTGGGCACAACTGTCTCCCGCTAGGATTGAGTCCATTCAGATCACCCTGAGCAAAGTCAGGCTAGGTCAAGGTTGCACTGTTATCAGTATCAACGATTTCCAGGTCTCAGGGCGAACGCGTCCACGGTGATCCCTCTGGACCTTCTGCTCATGAGACCGTTTTTGTTGTGGCCAAAAGCCAGGGGATTTCTTCCAAGGGCCAAAACCCCTAGGCTAAATAGGGTTACGCGCCTCAGGCTTCGTTCCCTTTCTATGTGGTTCAGACCCCGGTTTTCTGCCTTGGGTCCCACTCTAGGTGCGTCTTGTTGTGGCAGGCTGCTAACGACAGACGCCTCCCTGATGGGTGGGGTAGCGGCCTTAAGTGGTCGTCCAGCTTAAGGGGATAGGAGGGTCGTCAGCTTGGTTGTCACAGTCACTGTCTCGGGTTGATGGCTGTATTTCTGGCCCTGAAATACCTCCTCCTGAGGCTGCCATGTCTTGGTGCGGATGGACAATACAGCGGTAGCCTCTTACATAAATCATCAAGGAGACCCACGTTCTTGTCAGCTGTATTTCTGACACGTTGGGTTCTCCTTAGGGCCCAGGGCAAGCTCCTGTCACTCAGGTCAGTTATATCCCTGGATGCCCGTATATGGGAGCAGATTTACGGTCCAGACAGAAAATACCAACGGGGAGTTAAGAACTCCACCCTAAGGTAGTAGTTGCCCAGAGTTCGCCAGCAAGGGTTTTTGCCTCTTACTGATAGCACCGCGCTGGCCGAACAGGGCTTGGTTCTCGGAGCTAATCTCTTCCCTCGACGGCTTGCCTTGGGCGATTCCGAACAGGAAGGATCTTTTATCTCAGGCACAGGGCAATATTTCATCCCTGCCCCAAATTGTGGAATCTTTCATGTTTGGCCCCTAAGTGTACCAACTGAGGGACACAAGGCTCTCTCCTGAGGTTATCGAGACCTTTTTAAATGCCGGGCTTTTTCCACTTGGAACAAGTTTGGGTGAAATCTTAGGGCAGAAGAGGACCTCTTCGTCTCTATGAATAGCGCAATGTCTCCTCTACTTCTCCCTGAAATCACCCAGCCCCCTTGGGTCTGGACGTTAAGACACATACATGACCCAGAATGCGTCTGTATGTGTTTCTTTCCCCGGTTTCTCTGCTCCCGGGAGTCTTGGCAATGTTCACCAGCAAGGGTCTTGCCTCCTATTAATGGCGCTGCGCTGGCCGAACAGGATATGTTTCTCAGAGTTAATTCCTCTCCTTGACAGCTCGCCTTGGGCGATTACAAACAGGGAGGACCTTCTCATCCTTGGCCCGAATTGTGAAACCTTTCATGTCTGGCCCCTAAGGGTACCGAATGAGGTTAACAGGGTTTTATCTTGAGGTTATCGAGACCATTTCAAGTGCTAGGGCTCCCTCCACTTGGAACTGATCTGGGTAGATTTTACAGGGCAGAAGAGGACCTCTTCGCCTCTGTTGATAGCGCAATGTCTCCTCTACTTCTCCCCGAGTCGCCCAGTCCCCCTCGGGAGGGGCTGAACGTAGTAACGCAAATGCGCCTGCATGCGTTTCCCTCTACTTAAGTTCTTATTACAGAACCAGCTAACTGCCAGTTTGCTTCAGTTCTGGATTTTCTGTAGAAAGAACTGTCAGCGGGCACTTGCCTCGCCACTGCCAGGTTCTATGTGGCCACTGCGGTTTGCCACGGCTTGGTGGGCGAGGTGCCCTCAAAGAGGCATCCTCATTATTGCCCGGGCCTACGAGGCACGCGGTCAAGCTTTGCCAGTAGGTTTCAAGGCGCACTCTACCAGAGGGCTCTCCTCCTCTAAAACCTTGGCTAGAGGTCTCCCTCTGCAGCAAGTTTGTGATGCGGCAGGTTGTCCTTTCCGCACACATTCATTGGACTTTTTTAGTTTGGATGTTCTGCACTCCGGGCTCTTATGCCCTTGAGTCGACATCTCAAGCTCATATCTGGACAAGTTTGTGATGCGGCAGGCTGGTCCTCTCCGCTCACATTCATCAGTTTTTATGACAAGTTTGCGTTGCGATAGGGTTCTCTTCGCACGCATTCATCGAACTTTATGGGCTAGATGCTTTGCTAATCCGGACTCTTATGTCCTTGAGTCGACATCTCAGCCCATGCCTAAACAAGTTTGTGATGCGGCAGGTTGTCCTCTCCGCACATATTCATTGGACTTTTTTAGTTTGGATGTTCTGCACTCCGGGCTCTTATTCCCTTGAGTTGACATCTCAGCTCATACCTGAACAAGTTTGTGATGCGGCAGGCTGGTCCTCTCCGCTCACATTCATCAGTTTTTATGACAAGTTTGTGTTGCGATAGGGTTCTCTTCGCACACATTCATCGAACTTTATGGGTTAGATGCTTTGCTACTCTGGACTCTTATGCCCTTGAGTCGACATCTCAGCTCATGCCTGAACAAGTTTGTGAGGCGGCAGGCTGGTCCGCTCCGCACACATTCATTAAAATTGAATGGTTTAGATGTTTATGCTACTCCGGGCTCTTATGCCCTTGAGTCAACATCTCAAGCTCATGTCTGAGACCTCTTGCGTTTTTGTGAGTACACTGCACAACCGTAGGGGTCCGGACAGCCCCAAGTGCGACGGCATGGGTATTGCGTTCCCCGTAGCGCTTAGCAGCGCAGCATCAAAGTGAAGCTTTTTGTAAAGTAAACGTCTCGGGTTACATGTGTAACCCTTGTTCCCTGAAAAAAGCGGAACGAGATGCTGCGCTGCTTTGCTGCACTGGGACGTCCCAGGACTGCTCTTCAAAAAGAAGTATCTGACGATACCTGGTGACGTATCCATTTATAGCCTGGCCGCAGGTGCATCTAATGATTACATCAGCCGAGGCTATAAATTCCGGTCAATGTTCATTGACGTGTTACACACACTATTTCAGCTCGGTTCACAGCTAGAGTTGTTCCCCGTAGCGCTTAGCAGCGCAGCATCTCGTTCCGCTTTTTTCAGGGAACAAGGGTTACACATGTGACCCGAGACGTTTTACAACATCTTGGACCTGGCTGCAATTAATGCACACATTCTGTACAAACAGTGCATTAACGTAACCATCAGCAGAAAGCTATTTATTCTTGAGCTGGTAAAGGAGCTTTGTGCGCATCAAAAAATGGCAAAGGCAGCAGGTGTATTAGCACAGAAGTGACTTTTTCCTCTAACTCCTTCCCCGCCTTCCAAAAGGAAACAATGTTAAGTCGGCAGATGTTCAGGGAACAACATTTTTTAGATCTGCCAGGCATGTAAGCAACTTGTCTGTGGCACATGCTCCAAGAAGCCACCAAAGTGTGTTTGGAATGTTGACAAAGTTGGTCGGTTTGTAAAATTATGCCCAAATTAGCATTCCAATGTGTGTGTGTCGGAGAGGGGAATGTTGGAAATACAAACATCTCAACAGTCACAGTTCAAAATACTGATTCAATAGCACGTGTAAACATGCACGGAAAAGAAAGCTTTTATTTCAGCTTATTTCCATGTAAATACTAAGATATCGAGAATTCAACTATTTAATTTGTATTGCAATACAAAGCACGCCTTTGCTAAAAATGAATATAAATATAAACTCGTGCTCCTCCAGTTACAAGCTTTCAATCACAATGTAATTTATGCCAAATGAGAACAAATTATACAAACTAAATATAGGAGCATATAAAAAAATAATTGTAAGACAATTTTGCCAGGACAAATGGATCTGGATCAACCATAGACAGAATGTAGATAAATTCAGTCTAAAAGCATTTATAGGCCAACTGCTGCCTAACTCGCAGTGACATTTTTAAGACCAATCCATTGGCTACATTCAAGAGGCACCATCTAGCGATCATTATGTGTCAGTAGCAATGTCCCTGTCTGAAGACTAGCCGGTCATCTGACCTCTGAATTCGCACTATTCGTAGGTTACAGTGGCTCGGCACATCTAGTGTTATAGATGTCTTTCCGCCTCTGTGTAGTTCCTGGATGCAGTCGTTTTTCTCCACTTCTGACTGTCATAAGAGCTGCCTCATGTGCCTGGGCTGCGATCACACGCGGGAAGCATTTAATGAATTGTTCATGTTCTCAGTGCGAGAACATAGCCATGGCAACATTGCGGTCGCGGCTTTCTTTCCTCACAAGAGAAAGCCACTTCAGCCGGTGGCTGAAGATGAAGAAGGGTTTCTACAACCCTTACTCCATCGTACCAAAGAAAGGCGGTGGGTTGCGACCAATCTTACAGAGACATATTCTAACCTGCATTCGACAGCTAGATTGGTTCGCGGCGGTAGACCTGAAGGAAGGACGCATACTTTCACTTCTCCATCTTGCCTCGACACGACCCTTCCTTCAGCAGATGGCAGAAAGGGAACTCCGTCTGCAAACTGAGGCTGCCCGCTGGGTCGTCAACGCCATTTGCGACCAGACCCATTATGAGCCACAAGTGTTCCGTACTGGGGTAGGGCTCCACAGGCTTAATTCCCTCTTCAGGCAACTCCCTGTGATGTATTTTCCACGGTACGGTCCCCCTGTTGGTCCCCCGACACATTTCATAGCGTTAAGACTTCACACTCTATGCAAGATACATAGAGATAGAAAAGGCCGCGGCTGCCGGGCTTGCTCCCATGTTGGTCATGTAGCATCTGTTCCCCCCCTCAGGGGTGCTGGGAACCTAATGTCTGTATATGACTCCTTTTCTGGGGGCGGCCTGCAGCAGCCTGCTTGCACCTGTGTCCGCATTTCATGTAACACGGGCAAATGCATGCTGCTTTTGAACGGGACCCCTTGTGTCACTTCATCTGACACAAAATCGAGTGAGTGATAGAAGAGGAACGTCACAGTTACTGTTGTAACCTCTGTTCTCTGAGGGAGGGAACGAGACACTAGACCTACCACTGTAAATGGCCGTACCTTATTCTCAGCTCCTCCGTGCAAAAACCTGACTGACAGACACATGCCCGCTTCCTTTTATACCTTTATGTCCGGGGGCGGGACATGCAAATTCTGTCTGCCAATTTCTCATTGGCCTTTTCTCAAGTTCAGAGGTACGCGAGGCTCCCAAGGAAGAGCCCTTGTGTCACTTCGACACGTTCGACACATCGTCTCGTTCCCTGCCTCAGGGAAAGGAGGTTACATCAGTAACCGTGATGTTTTCAGTCTTGGCACTCAGCTGAGTGTGACCAGTTTAAAGAAGAGGCCTAGGTTGGGCTGTGTTAACTGGTATTGTTTTGATCCCCCTCCCCTCTTTTCTCCCTCTCCTCTCTCCACAATTATTGCAGTTGTTAAGTATTTATGAATTTATATCTATTCTGTTCCTGCACTCTTTTTTAAAAATGTATTTACTGTAGGTAGTTCGAAAGTCTGATTTTGTATGTTTTTCTGTGTAATTCGTGTAATTCTAATGTTCAAATTAAATAAAGTGTGTGTTTCATTGAACACAAAAAATATATATTGCAGTGTTTGTGTCCTTCAATTTCAGATGCAATCTCTTATATTCTGGCACAGAATGGAATTAAGGCTCAGGCCTTAAAGGTTTAAATAAAAGAAAATAGTTTATTTTTCTATTTAAAATCTGAAGACTGAATGAATTTTTTTTTTTAAAGATTTGTGCATAATCAGGCATAAATAACCTCCCCTTCTTGCTAAAACATGTTAACAGGGAAGTTTTAATAAACGGTAATTATTTTATAGTGTATTCATAATGCCAAATGGTACTTTTTTGATGTCTAGTGTTCCAACATTTCTTTGAACAACTGGAAACATGTCATCAAACGTCAGTGATAACAGGCTCAGGATGAGTGCTTAGATACAGAACAGATATTATGCTAAAAGTCCTGCAAGATGTAGTTGCTGTTGATAATTTAGACAAATAGCAAATATAAGAAACAAATACACAGTTGGAGTCCAAACATTTTTATATATTAATTTGTAGTATTCTGTATTGTGACTTACTATGCCAAATGAAGAACAAATGTAATCTGTTAAATTATTTCTGACAGTTTATTCATATATCACCAGAAAAATGCTTCTGAAAAACACGCTGTCTTGCATTTTTCCACAGTTAATTTATAATGCCAAATTGTAAAAGCAGTGGATGTGCATGATTCAGTACATGATTAAGGCACCTTTTTCAAGTTCTGAGATTTGAGGTTTGAGAAATATGTACTTTTGGTGCAATACATGAAGGAAAAACTATTTTGCGCACTACCTTAAAATTTAATCCATATATAAGAGGATTAAAAACTGGTGGGACTATAACCAATTCTAATGCCATGAAACTGCGCAGGCTCTCTGGAATGTCATTTGCACCATATTTGCTATACAAACTGTCAAAAAGCAAAGCAAAAGTGAAATTTATCAGTGCAAATATATGTGGCAAACATGTTTGCCAGAATTTCCTTCTATTCTCTAAAGATGTTTTACATGCAGCGATGAGTTTAATATAGGATACTATGATTAAAACTGCAAAGCTAAAAAATGTGACAGTAGTGGCATATCCAAAGACATTATTAACAAAAGATGATGCACAAGACAGTTTTACGATTGACCAGTTGTCACAATATAATTTGTCAATGTGATATTTACAAAATGGCCTCAAGCTTGATAACAGCACACCAGTAAGGGTAAAGCAGTTGGGAACAACCCAGGATAAAATCATTAATTTAACACAGGTAATTTTAGTTAATTTGGAATGATAGTCTAAAGGTCTGCATATGGCTACATATCTATCGTAAGACATCACTGTTAATATTGTAAATTCACAAAGTAAAGAGCTGTAGATAACATATGTTTGTAGAGCACACATGTGAGAGGTGATTACATATGAATCCAGTATTAAATCAGACAACAGTTTAGGGTAGAAACCTGTGGCTCCATATAACACATTTACACACATATAACCCAAGAACATGTACATTGGTTCATGAAGAGCTTTCTCCATTATTATGACCATAACAAGACGAATATTAATTGACAATATAACCACATATAAGGCAAGAAAACAAATAAAATATATATGCCTTAATGATTTTGTTTCTTTGGGCACCATAAGAGTCAGTATTACAGGATAAGAAATATTATCCATTATGGTATGGATTGCAAACAAACAAATAGTAGGCCTATGCAATACACACTGCATATACAAGACATCAAACCAATCAAAGTTCATTACAACATGTAAATAAATAAATAAGACATTTAATTAAGCTTCAGTTGCTGTTATTGCTGAATTAAATAAGGCACTCACAGTCAGAGCTATGACAGTCACAGCTGATCACAATCAAAAAGAAATACATACAAACAGATCCACACATCTGGAGCTGGGCGTGTTCTAATTGATAGTGGTGAGGTTTTGGTTGGTCTTTATAGTAAGTGCTTTTTCATTTGGGAAATCTCTAAGAGATGTTTGAACATTTGAAGGGATTCAATATCCACTCATGAACTGTTACAGTTCATTAATGTGGTTAGATGAATCCAAATGCAGAAAATCAGGCAAAACCTGAAGTACCAAAAACAGTGAGGATGAACTGAATATTTTATTTGTAAATGTTCGTCAAAACAAACAGAAAGCTCTTCAAGGAGAGCCAATCATCATTGTTTTATTTTCATCAAATGTCTTTACAAGGAATAAACCTGCTTTACAGCTTTTAAAGTTTATAGCACAAAGACAATAAAGCAAAGACTAGCAACCTTGCAGGCAACAAAATGGGGGTTTTATATGGTTGCTTCTAATTGATTAGACTAATACAAAATCAAGGATAGAACAGTAATTGGTCAATCAAATTAAGGAAGCCACCAAGGTTATAATGAATCCTAGGTGAAACGGATCCTCCATTTGAAATCGGTTACCTCCTAGTATAACTCGATGGTGAATGGTGCCCCTTGGTGACATTGATGACATGTGACAGGACCCCATCCTCTATTGCTGAGTCCTGGTGGCACAGTGCAGTCATAGTGGGCATGGTGGTCAGCACAAATTAGGTCCTTATTCAGAATATGATGAGCAAAAACCCAGGAGCGCACTTCTGGGCCATATCCACCCAGTCTACCAAACATTGCAGCCCTTTTCCAACCCATCTTGAATCCACTAGTCCTTTAACTGTATATGCCAAGCCCCACCTATGAGACAAGGAGGATGAGGAGCAAGGAGATGTGAGTGCAGGATTGAAAACAGGGTTGATCTTCATTGTCCTTGGAAGTTGCAGTAGGTCACATGATTGATCCTTCAGACAAAGGGAAAAGGTCCAACAATGCATTGTGCATGTTTTCTAGAGTCCACTCATAAAAGGTAAGACTTAAGAAGACCGGTTCCCAGGTCTGAACTCTGGAAAAGGTCTATTGGTGTCTATTGGCTTGTCTCTTATGAAGAGCAGTGGAACTGATGAACTTATCCCGGGCACGTCTACAGAACTACACTTACAGTCTGTTGTCGTAAGAAGTGTCCAAATTGGCTTTCGAAGGGAGATATTCCAGTAGATGAGTTCTGGAATCTGTTCTAAGACAATTTGGCCCAAAGCAGGATATCATTCCAGGTGGCTGGGTTAGAGGTAACAAAGCATCTCAGGTATTTCTACAGGTCTCGATTTACTTTTTCTATTTGGCCATTCAATTGGGGGTGATAACCTGAGGAGAGTTTGACAGAAACTTGTGAAGTGCAACAAAATTTGCTGTCATGGAAAACCCATCAAATAGCACCATTATGACAGTATTGCCATGTGAGGAGAGTAAACCAGTGTAGCTGGTGTAGTTTTCGAAAAAGGGGGAATAAAGTGTCCAAAGGGTAAAATGTCCAAAACTTGCATCCTTGTGGTGCATGGAGCTATATCAAAGAAGGGTAGTCCAGAGAGGGTAATGTCCAGGTGATAGTGTGCGGGGTCCAGTGGCTCAAGGAAAGCAGCGGTTTCGAAGAACAGCCTCTGAAAAGGTTGAGCGACAATGATCCATGGGAGGGTCGTGTCATTCCGTCACACCAGTCAGACATTTCAAAAAGCCAAGGATGACTGTGAATGGGCAGAGGTAGAAACAAACCAGCTGGACATTGATTGGAGTACTTGTAGAGAGCACAAACTGTGCAGGCAATTAAAAAAGAAAAGACACTCACCATACCTTTCCACCAGAAGCGACCTTGGATAAATTCCAGGGTGCAATCAACTCCAGGGTGGCCAGCCAGGCGTGAGGACTGGCCACAGTGCAGTACACAAGACTTTACAGTTTCTGGTAAAAATAAGCATCCATTAGGTATTTCCTTTGGAAATGCTGTCACTTCTTGAGTCACTGAATTTTATTCAATTCCAAATTCCAATTGTTTTCCATTGAGCTATATATACAGTATATCTCGTTCTACACTGTGTAACTTTGTTTGTTGAAAAACAACAAAATGATATAAATGAGAGAGTGAAACAAAAATGTATTTTCAAACAATGTCTTTACTCAAATACACTTTGATAAACCTATATTACGTATTTATATTATAGAGCTGTGGAGAAGGATTACGTGGAAAACTGCATATACATAATTCTGTACAAACAGAAAATAAGATCTGGCTTCTGTAGCACATGTGTGGGAGTAGCGTGAAGCTGAAATGTTAGTTGTCACAACGAACGAGAAAAATTGACAATGGATCATTCAAAACTGCAAACCTCCAAGGAATCACCAGTTGTAAAAACAAAGGAACCCCGAACAGTGCAGAGTCTACAAGCAAAAAGTGAATGCGACAGAGTCAGTAATAAAACTCGAATCAACATCAGCTTGGCTTTTCAGATGTGTACAACTCCGAGATCTTAAAGGATTTAAAAGCAAACCAGAGATGGTATTTTTCTTACTCTACAGACAAGATATTTTATTGATATGGTTTATGTATAATTGTGTAATCAGACACACACACACAAATGTGGTGAAATACAATAATTATATTATTATCGGTGTAGAACGTTTCACTTGCTAGCACTCGTGTGTATTTATATCATTAATATAAATACATCCTTTAGTCCTCGGCTTGCCAAGGACATGTGAGTCTTCAAATTATGTTGACCACTATTTGGTAACAATGATAATCTGTAAATTAGTTACTACTGTGGTTTATTTGGCCAGAATATCCTGTAGTTTTAAAAACTTTACAACATACCATAGCAATGTTCTTCTGCACGATGCATATATTTGTATTTTTAACCGCTTGAGGGCCAAAAGTTACATAGTGTAGCTATAAGCATGGGATGTTTTGTGTTGACTTATTCTGATTGTATTATGTAATTGACATGAAACACTTTTATCTGACACATAAATTGTTAAACACTATTCTATTCTGTCCTATTCTGAAATGTTTAGCTATAGTAGATTATGTTAAATCCATGTTAACGTGAATCTGCAGTCAGAGTTAGTACACACTAATGACCCAACGTTGATGGAGCATTGGATACATTTAATGGGACTATTTGGCAGTAACTAAGTGCCTAGTCTGTAGGGACTAAATATAATAATTATTTAGAACAATTGGTCGACCCGAACTCTGATTGCTGTTAATATTATTCCAGTCAAGGGTATAAAGGGTACTATAGGTACTATTCAAAAGTACTGGATAGTTCTTAAAAATCTGGATATGTTAGAGTTGGTTGGCCTATTCCGATAGCATTAGTCACTGCCTCTGGCTGAGAAAAGTGTTACTTTAATTAAGTGTATGCAGATTTTGCGGAACTAAACAAAACTACTATCCAGATAAGGAGAAGAATGGAGCATTCTGTCTGAACAGTTTTAGTCAGTGATCATTGGATATTGATACAAAACAAATCACTTTGTGAAATGATCACCTGTAGCCAGCCGGCACATAGAATCAAGTAATATGAATCCTGATGAAAGAGCACAACTTAAAAGTATAAAAATTACAAAGAATGTCAAAGAATTATCAATAACTTTTGGAATCTCAACCTAAATTGAAGGTCTTTGTGGCAACGGGGGCGTGGTCAAGTGCTCGTCCGGGAGAGAAAGCGGTAAGGGCGCTAGCACCTGAGCTAAATTGTGTCTAACACCTGTCTCTAATTTCAGTGAGCATGGGGAGAGCGGCATAAAAGCAGCCACAGAACCTCCAGTGGGGAGAGAGTCAGCCACAAAGAAAGCCTATTCTGAGAACTGTTATTGTCTATAAAGCTGAAAAATCTGCTAAAAAGTTTATTAATAAAAGCACTTACCGCTGAAGTGGAAGCCCTGTTTCCTGTGTTGTCCTTCCCTCTGTGGAGAGGTGTGTTACAGTCTTTTAAAATTAGAGTCAGGTCAAATTAATAATTGAAGTCGGATTCGGTCTAAACTAAACCAAATAGTTTAAGACGTTACAACCACACATGGCCGAAAAGACGAATGTGCAGATACTTTCACGACTCTACTGGAGGCTGCAGTTGGACCTGTGGGGTGGCCCTTATAGCAGAAGAGTGGAAGACCACAGCGGGCTGGCTGGATGAGCAGCACAAATAGGTGGCCACCTAAAAGGTAAGCATTTTTGCTCATATAATAAGTTTGTGTTGCTTGCCAGAGTTTGCCCGTGGTGGTAAGGACACTCAAAAAGCTCCTCCAAATTTAAAGAGCAAAAATAATTAAAAGGTTCTGATTCCAGAAGAAAGAATGTCATGAAATGTTCTGTTTTTACTGTTAAGAGGGCCTTGATGGATAGCAGTAAATGAAAGCAGATAAAGTCCTAGGCAAAATTTCTGCAGGTAACGCTCTGTTGGGTTCAGGAAGTGAATCACAGAGGTTTTGACCAGGTAGGCAAAAATCCCGCAGGGTGGTGTTTTTCACAGTGTTGAGGAAGTGTATCAGTGAAGAGCAGAACTTATAGGTTACTCAAGGGACTGTAGAATATGAAAAATGTTTTGAGTAATTGTCTGTGTGAGTATATCTGACTGTGGCTTTATCAGAAAATAAACTCTGTATCTTGTGGACAGTTTTCTATTCTTTCAGGTGTGAAAAGACCCTGCGGAGACCACACCCGCCCAGAGAGGGCGAGGTAAAAGTGGCGAAATACACCACATGGGCTTTTAGGTCACATGTGAGAAGTGGCACAGTGGTAGATCCCAACTCTTCAAAGGGAGGAGTTGCTACAGGCACGGCGACTGGGGGGCAGCAGGAACTGCCCAAGGGAGACACGGGTCCACTTGTAAGGAGACCGTACCGTGGAAAATACACACAGGCGGAACGTCCACGTAGGAGCCCTAACCTGCGGATCACCTATTCCAGTACAGGGTAGATTTGAGTACACTACTGCGTCGTGGTGGGCTGCGATAGCAGCTACATACACCTTCAAGGTGGACAGGGACAGCCTCCCCTCCAACCTCTCCTGCAGAAATGAGAGCACTTATATCTGTCACTATATTGAACACTGTTTTCAAGCTACTAAAATAGCGTGATAAGAGATAAGAGACGGTACAATAATATCTCTTAGAGCCAGAGGTCTTTTAATGACAACAAATGACAGTCAGTTCTCCATTTTTGTCCATTATCATTTTAATTGTAAATGTTTGATAACTTTTATTGTGTAAGCTGCCCTCAGTGAATGGGTGAACATTAGACGTCTCAGAAATTAACTGTTTATTTTACTTGAAAAGAAAAAACTAAGTTATGAATTCTTGTTTTAGTGATCTTCGTATGAGTTCAAGTCACGTCCTGCTTTTTTTCTGGTTGTATTGTTTAAAAATCATAAACAGAATTATCTTGCTATCATCGATGAAGTATTAAATAAGGCATGTATCAAGATAAACCAATACCAATATTTATCATGCCAAGGTGACAAATGAAATCATAGGGACTGTAAAGGGAAATCCAGGTAGTTTTAGTGTCAGGCTGTATTTGAAATTGTTTAGTGTGCTTGTGAGTGACATATCATAGGCTAAACAGTCAAGCAATTTTGTAGGTTTCAATGTTTTCAAGGACACTTTACTGTGAATATCTATGGAAAATAAAGGTAATAGAAAAAAAAAAGAAAGAAAGAAAATGCACGCACATTGAAAAAATGTTAACCTGTAAATGTTACATCAATGATCTAAAGTATTTCAACTTTATCTAAAGCATAAAAATGTATTTTACAGGAGAAACCTATTATGTCATGTAAAATACAAATGTTATTGAATAAATAGGTAATTTTAGATGTTACCACCTAAAGCACAAAGCATTTACAGTCTATGGTTATCCATGTCACTATCCTTGTTACTGTCTCTTTATCTTGTTTTTATCATATCTATTTACTCCTGGCACAGATACAAATTAAATTCGTTTTTCCACAATTTAGTGGATGGAGTGGGTTTGCAGCATAGGGAAATACTAAAGTACTCCTTCATTTATTCTTTACTTTGTTTATAAACATTTTTCAGTATTTTATGCTTACATAAAGTAAGGGACTTGGTTCCAAAAGAGTATAATATTTTGGAATAGAATACCATGGAGCAAATACAGTACATTACAGCACAGCAAATAATTCTTCATCATGATAAATACATGATTAATAATTATGATTATGAGTTTTAATGCATGATTTCAAGACTCTTTTGCGGACCTCCTTAAGGTTTAAGCCATATATTACAGGGTTAAAAATAGGTGGCACTATAATTATTTCTAAAGCCAAAAAATTACGCAGATCCTCTGGGAAACCACTTGAGCCATATCTGTTGTACATGGTGTCAAAAAGCATCGCAACACTGAAATTTACTAATGAAAATATATGAGGCACACAGGTCTGCCAAAATTTCTTTCTGCACTCTAATGATGCTTTACATGCAATGATGAGTTTTATATAAGATACAATAATAACAGCAAAAATGCAAAA